>NC_048227.1:79893499-80021231 GCF_002007445.2 Ailuropoda melanoleuca | reverse complement strand
AAAATAAATAAATAAATTAATTAATTAATTAATTAAAAAAAAAAAAAGAAAACCATACCTAGGCACACTGTAGCCAAATTCTGAAAATAGCATAAGTAAAAAGCTTTAGAGCAACCAGAATAAAAAAGAGGGAAATAGTAGAATTCCCCAAAGAACTATTATCTGTAGCACACTCCTGGTAATAAGCTTAATTACAGTAAGCAATGAATGTTCATGACTTTATTATCTCCTAGTGGACCCACCCAATATATTTTTAATGTAATTGATCAAAAACATTAATGATTGCTTATATGCAAAGCACTGTCACAGTTGTTAGGATTGCTGAGTGAAGAAAATATGGCCCTACCCTCCAGGAGATCCAAATGAGAAGGCAGATATTGTGCAAAGAAAATTCAAGTACATTAAGCACCCACTGAATGAAACAAACAGAAATCAGCATGAACTCAGAGTATGGCAAATTTTCTCAGACACTATTAGCTGGGTTTTGATGATTTCAAAGGGATTCTAGGGGAAGCATTTGGTCAGAGGTACTACTGAAGGTGCAAGGTAGCACAGGCACTCAGCCAATTTAGACCACATGCAAGATGAAGAAACGAGGAAAATAAGCCAGTAATGAAAGGATGGAGTGTACACTGAAGAGACGAGTAAAACTCTGTTGCCCCTGCAAAACGAAACAAAAATAGCCTTGGTGTTTTACATTCCAGTTTCCAGGAAACCAAAATGCAATGATCTTAATCTTTATAGTAAGTCCCCTTTGCTTGAATTCACATTACTGGGTTGATATTTCTTAAAATTAAAAAGCCTTTTGAGAATAGACGTGCATTGTCACCACAAACTATTTAGCAAGAATATTCCTATACTTCCTTCTGCATATTCTGTAATTAATTTAATTCTGAAACTTCAGATACTTTTTAAGTCTACTTAACACAAATTAGAATATACAAAATATAAAATTTACCACAGACTTCAACAGCAGAAAATGATTAACGGTACCAGTTTTTACTGAGTACATATAGTGTGACACATTCTATGCCTGGTACTTCGTATATATTCCCACCTTTAATCTTTATAGTAACACACTGATATATATATTACTTCCCGTATTTTATAGGTGAAGCAATTGAGGCTCACAGAGGATACCCAGCATGCCCAAGACCATGTAGGTAGAAAGTAGCAGCAGCAGAATTTGAACTCATGTCTATCTGATGGCAGAACCCAGCTTCCTTCAATCACACATTGTATGTTTTCCATTTTTTAAAGTGACTTTAATTCTGTCACACTGTGAAACCACAATCAGGAATGCGGAATGCTGCAACAAAACACTTTGAACAGTTTTCAAAAATTACTGAAGTGACTATAAGCATCTACTCCGCCGGATCTATACCAGTCATTACCATATTGAAAGGTGACCCTCTTTTCCACCCAAGATGCCTGTTCCACCCCTTTTTAGTGGTCCTTGTGTATAAGGCCCTGTGAATACCAGCATCAGTCTGGACAATATAAAAAATGAACTTACCCATAAACACAAAAACTCACTTAAAAAATAAAGAATTGCAGGTCACCTGCAACTAGTTTCTTGGTTCTTTTCTGAAATTCTTCTGTAGCAGAGAAGGAATTTACTTTTAACAGACTGAAAAATCCTCTTGAAACCCAAGGAAGAGAAACTTTATATCTGCATATTTCAGAGTCTACTCTAACTCAGAAACCATAATTCCTTCTGCACAGATGCTGGTAATGGGTCACACCCTTTGCATGTACAGGCTGAGATTCCATCAATCCTTCATGACCCAAGAAATGCAAAAGCATCCAATACTTTCGAGGACAGTCACTCTCATACCAGCTTCTTCTCTTTGCAGAAAGTGGACAGTATGTACGTATAGTTCTATGTCTCATGCTGTCAGAGTCAATCTTCATTTTAGCCACCAGAAGTTTAAGGAAGTTTTTAGGCTTTGCTTTGCTTATAACTTCTTTCTCTAACATAAGTCCTAATTCCCCTTAGCTGCAAAGTAGGAATAACAACATTAGTCGCCACTTCAATAATGAGTCTCAGCTCCATTAGGGCAGAGATTATTTTCTATCTCATTCACTGTTTTTATTCACTACACTTAGAATTGTGCAGGCTACTTGGTGAATGCTAATGAATGAACAATAAAATAGGAATAGGAAAAACGTAGATGAAGTCATCTGAGGTACCTGGGGTCAAATGCAGTCTACTTCAGAAAACACTGTTTGAACATCTACTATGTTCTAGAGACAGTTCTAGGAATACATAAACTATCTTCAGAGAGCTTGCAGGGTAGTGGAGAGCAAGAGAACAGGTGGAGAGAAACGGATCAGTTCTCTGATGGGAATGTGTGGAAGTGTTCATATCTGTATGTGTTCATATCACCCATGTGTTGGGGGTGAGGAGAAAGATGCTCTGCCTGCATTCAGAAAACCACTGTGGAAGAAAAAAGAAAAGAAAGCGACTTGGTCAACTTAGATCAGATGAAAGTCATGGCACCAGTTCCCACTCTCTGGAAAAAGCCCATCAGGTAACAACGCCAGGCCATCTTAAACCAACACATTTCAGTTTAGAATCCAAGAAACCCTTGCCATAGCTGCAAATCTAAGCCAGTTTCTCCTCTGGCAGTAGGCTGGGATGTGTGGAACCTCTCCAGGGGACAGAGATCCATGATGTCACTGAGCAGGTGAACAGCAGTCTTGGAAGGAGGCCCTCGTTAACCCATTTTACCAGACATGGTCAGAACTGGGTTCCACCGTAGAGAAGAGGAAATGGAGGAGGAAGAAGACCCTAGCAACAAATATCAAGAAAATGGGCCATGCATAATGGGAGCTGTTCTTGTAATTTGCCAGTGACCTCATGCCTGTCCCTGGGGCCAGCATGAACGCTTGCAGTACAAGTGACCTGTCTGCCAGGGTGACCTCAGGCCCTGGAGTAACAGCAAATAAAGCCACGAACACACTGTTCTCTGGACACTTCTACAGTCTTTCCTTTCCAGGGCTTGCAGCTCTACACTTGAGACCTGAAACTCTGGCCTTTTCCTCACTATGATCCTAACAAATTATCCAGATAAAACATGGTTTCCCCACCAAAGAAATGTGAATAAATATCTGTAAAAAGCAGAAGCTCTAAATTCAAAGCCCTCTCCCTACTTAATCTGTAGACAAAGAAAAAAAAATCAAATGAATTTCCCAAGCATTATTTGAATGGTTCAGGACTCAAGTTTCTGTTAGATCAGTTACAAACCATGGTTAATGAAGCAGGAAATTATTTCCCTCCAGTAAGCAGTAAAGCTGAAGGCCACAGTCAAAACAGCTAATGCCATCAATTATACCCAGAAACACATTGACTCTTTTTCTGAGAAAAACTCAACCAGTAAGGACCAAACTGAATGAATGAATGCACAAAATAAAGATGCCCCCCTTCCCCAAAAAGATCGTCCCCTACTAAAATGTTGGAATTTCAGGGTCCAAAGGACATTCGATGACCTCAAATGCAAAAATACCATGTTATGCTCGAGGCTACGAATGCAGTGTTAAGGGCCTACACGGTAGACTCAGACTTGGGTTTTAAACCCTCTCTCCCATTTACCAGTCACTGGAACTTAGGCTCAAAAATGAAGATAATAATATCCACTGGAGGGCTACGGTGTGAATTATATAAGATCAGAAACACACACACAGAGGCACATGCACGTGAGCGCACGCTGCACAGAATTTGCGATACAGATATTAATAAATGTTAGCTATTACTACAATCACTTCCACACCACCATCAATATATTCCTCATTGGTCTGCTTGAAAACTTGTGTTGACAACAAAATTGTCTTCTTGAGAGGCAGCCCATTTCATTTTCAGATCACTCTTACTATTAGAAAGTTTCCCATACACGGTGTCCATGGAATTTTGGTCTTAGAAGAAGTTGAACCCACTGACATGGGTCAAGTCTAAACCTTCTTTCCCATAACTGCCCTTTGAACTCCAAAGACGGCTGCCCTGACCCAGGGACTTTGTGGCACGAAATACGTCAGAGGCGTTACCACTCTCACTGCGGACCCATCAGCATAGCCTGAAGAGTTACATCAGCTTTGCTCCCAGACACTTCAAAGCACGAATACATGCTGAAACCTAACTAACGAAACCCTTAAGCCTTTGTCCCATGTTAGGATTTACAGTCCTGTTTTCTCTCAGTCACTACACATGCAGTTGGCATTTGGAACCCAAGTAAACAGCTTTTCATGTGTTCCTCCTAAAGGCCATCTTGTTGGAGCAAGTCCCTTGTTTCAGCTTGTCCCGTTATGTTCTGATTCTGCTGTTCAACCTACTTCTCCCCTGTGCTCTGACACCAATAAACTTTCTTAGCATGCCTTCAATACCAGATCACGGTAAAAATGTTCAAAGGGCCAATGTCAAAAAGATCTTGGAGAGGACCCTAGAGGTGTAGCTCCAGATTTATACCAACTCCTCAGGAATAATTATCGAGCTACTAGTAGTACTCGCGTTTAGTCTGTATTTTTCTATCACTCCCCCACCCTCATAAATATATCAAGAGCCTCTGACACGCCCCTTGTTGAACGCCACCTGTACTTTGTATGACCCGTATCTTTGTTCCTCTTTTCTGGTACCTGCTGTCACAAAAGACTGAGGTTGTTGTGTCTGCCTTCTGCTTAGAGAACTTAGACTAGATTCTCATGACCACAGCCCTCTTTCTAATTATTTACATTTAATTATCTAAGAATATAACTACAGAATCAACAATTCCCACAAGAATGTTGCTGTCTGTAGTTTATGTCATATAAAGAAACAATGAAAAAGCGATTTCTCATAAGCAATACGATGATAAAATACCCATAAGGTATGCACTGTATTAGATAAAAATATGGATTGGGAATCAGAAACATGAATATAAGTCTCTGATCTACTACCTAGAAAAAGTTAATGGGTATATGTGTAGATGGTTTTCTAAATATCTTCTCAGGTTTACAGGACTCTCTAAATAACACTGAGAGTCTTCCATACGCAGGCATTCTGGACTCCCTTTTTACGCCAAGACATTCTGTATCTTTATGAGGTTACTCAACCCATTCACTTTGAACGCAAGGAAGTTAGCACCTGCCACGAGGGATCAGAATGTGAAATATGATGAGGGAGCCCTGTGATAAGTGCCTGACCTTAGCAAACAAAAATAAAACCCCAAAGAAAAAGAAAAAAATGCAGCAATACATAAACCAGAATACTGTGTGGCTCCAAACAGAAGCAGTTCACGTTCCACTGCATAGTAAACAGTAGTGGGGTGTGTGATTCAAGGAATGGGAATGTCAGGAGACATCAGGGAACTCCCTCTCTGCCCCATCCTTATGACACTATAACATGATAGTCTCCATTAGGAGGAAAAAAAAAAAAAAGTCAACCAGCCATCTTAGTGATAGGAACCTGGGGCCCATTTCTCATCTGACATAATACTTCACGGAGCAGGTCCAAAAACAATGCAGGGCCCTTGAAATCAGCAGGAGCTCAGCACTCCGATCCATGCCAAAGAGCAAGATGAGAAATGGGGCTGGTATAAATATTCATTGGGAAGTTACAGCCAACCTCCTTGCGCCGTGTGTTCAGTGCAACTCAAAACTGCTCCACCTGGTCCCTTCTGGCTCCCTCATGTCTACCAGGGGCTGGCAGCTGGAGAGCAGGCTGAGCCTTGGAGATCTTTTAATTTGTAAAGCACCAGAGGGGCAGGCAGGAGGGATGACAATGCATATGCTAGGTTTCGATTACAGGGCTGTCTTTTTCCCAGGTGGAAGGCAACGCTGACGCCAGGGAATTCAATGTCTCATCTATGAAGGTCCCTCAGGAAATGTTTGGTCCTTTGCAAATGCTGGGGGTGTGGAATAATGCTCTTGACAAAAATCCTGGCAAAATAAATCAAGCGTGTTGAATATTTTGTTGGGCTCACGTGCCTTCTTTCCTTTTTTTCATTTTCCAAAGCAAAATCATTCTGTGACCTCTGCCTGGGGAAAAAAAAAAAGTAGATGGCTGCCTCAAAGTTCGGAAATAAGTTGCTGTTTAGCCTATAAAATGTAGGATGAGAGAGGCTTTAAGATCACTATCCCATGAATCTCACTGCCAAAAAGGTTTTTAAATATTGCATAAACTTAGATGTGTTCCAACCATTCACATTTAAGGGGAGCACACAATATTCTAAATATAAAGCACTTGCCCAGCTCCTAAAAGCTTGACAAAAATGCACTACGATGTAATTATTTCTTTACAATAAAAATGTCATAAGAGCACTAATTTCTAGGACACTCTCCTCAGTAATCTGTTGTAATCTGTCAGTGATGGGGGAGGGTGTGCCTCATATTCTACCTGCTGTGAAGCAAGGTTTACCAAATACAAACAAATACAAGATGAGGGTTAACTAGGGTCCATTTGTTTTTCTATGTGAGTACTTCCTGCGCTCATAATTACAATTTGATCTTGCCTATTTATCAGAGTAGATCTGTCAGTTCTATTACTTGAATAAATTTCCGAGGTAGGTCCCTTTACTGTGTATTAAAAAGAAAAAAAAAAAGTGACATTTGTTTTTAACTCTCTCAATTTCCCAATTGCCCCAGAACAGCCTGGCTTCCCCACAGCAGATAGACAGAGCTTTGCAATAACCACCTCGAACTTTTCAAAACCTTCGAATGCCACCCCATCCTTCTTTTTTTAAAAAAAAAGATATTTAAAATTTATTTATTTGAGAGAGAGAGCAGGGGGAGGGGCAGAAGGAGAGGGAGAGAGAGACAGAATCTCAGGAAGACTCCCTGCTAAGTGTGCAGGGGCTGGATCTTACAACCCCAAGAGCAGGACCAGAGCCAAAATCAAGAATCAGACGATCAAAAGACGAGCCACCCAGGTGTCCCATCCACCTCATCCTTCTTAAAGTGTTCCCAAATTCCTCACCTGGCCCTAAGGCTTCCTTCCTCACATGATGCTCCAATTCCCCATTTTTCTGACCTTGGCTCCCAGTGATTGCCCTCACTCATGAAGCTCCTTCAGCCCACTCTATCCCATCTACCTGATCCTGCCTGCTGGTCTTCAAACATGCCCAACAGGCTCACAGAGCAGGGCACTTGGTATTTCCTTTACCTGGAACACAGTTCCCCCAGCCATCCTCCTTGTCCTGCTTCTCCACTCAAACATTTCCTCTTCAGAGAGCCTTTCCCGTCCTCCTTATAAAACAGCAACACCACTCCCACCCAATAATTGCCTACTATCCTAATACGTTGCTTTATTCTTCTTCAAGGCAATTACCTCCCCTGACACAGTATATACTAATTTATCTGTTTTTTATTTAAAGATTTTATTTACTTATTTGAGAGAGAGAAAGAGAGAGAACACGAGCAGGGAGAGTGAGAGACAGAAGGAGAAGGAGACTCCCCGGTGAGCAGGGAGCCCAACTTCGGGCTCAATCCCAGAACTCCAGGATCATAACCTGAGCCAAAGGCAGATGCTTAACCGACTGAACCACCCAGACGCACCTATCTCTTAATTGTCTCTCCATTTAGAATGTATGCTCCATGAGAGCACAGAGTTTTTGTTCACTGCTGTTATCTATAGCACTAGAACTGTGCAGGGTACATAGGGATGGTTTCGTTAATAGTTGTTGAGTATGTGACTAAATTACCCACTAATTTCATCTGACTAACCTAGTTAATCCTAGTTACTTAGGTTTTATTACATTGCTCATTATTACTAGTTTTCTGTGGCATAGTTTTATTGTTTTTTTAGAATCATGTATCTAATAATTTAAAAAATAAGGTTCAAGTATAGAGAATTTTAGAGTCTGACAGAATCCCCATGTTTTTTATCCTTAAATTTGAAGTATAGATAACTAATAATTACTTAATGGGTGCCTAGCATGCAAGAGGCATTATTTTCTATAATTTTAATAAAAACATAGTTTTGCCTGAAATTAAACACTTTCTTGCATTCTTTGCACAATACAAATTTTAGCTTAAGACTAAGCGTCTTGTTAGCTCAGGCTGCTATAACAAAATACTAGACACTGGGTAGCTTATAAACAACAGAAATTTATTGTTCACAGTTCTGCAGACTGGAAGTCCAAGATCAAGATGCTAGCAGGGTTGAGTTCCCCGGTGAGGACTCTCTTCTTGGCTCATAGCTCGTGCTTTTCCACTGTGCCCTTTCATGGTAGAAGGGTTAGGGATCTCTCCGGAACCTCTTTTATAAGGACACTAACCCCATTCATAAGGGCTCTACCCTCATGACTTAAGCACCTTTCAAAGGCACCACCTCCTAATACTATCATCTTTGGCGGTAGGATTTCAATATGTGAATTTTAGGGCGACGCCGACATTCAGACCACAGCACCAAGCGCTGAGGTAAAGAGTAAAAATATTCCATTTTCAGGCTCCAAATAAAAGTTTTGAAGCCTCAGTGCAGTAGAACGTTTACAATCTCTCCTGAACATAAGCATTCACCTAAAATGGGAACGATAACACTCTTTTCTTTAAATCATTTCTGAAATTCACCAACTCTGTGGGATTAAAAAAACAAAACAGCTTTCTTTTTCTCTCTCTGAAGTGATGAGAACTTGAGGACTCCACAAGTTGACAAAGTTCACTAAAAGAGCCTGCATCAGAACCTGGTTAGGAGCCACGACTAGGCTTCGAAACATTTAATGGATGATTGCAAAAACAAAAAACAAAACAAAACATTCTTGCTACCGTTTTTCCCCTCTGGCTGCTTTCTTATCATTACTCTTCCTTTCCAAACCCAGAGTCTTCAAACTGGCGTCGGTGCTTCCTATCCCCTCCTCACCTCAGTTACCCTCTCTCCCCTTCAACCAGTATCCGGAGTCTACTGGGTCATTAGCACGACCTCCTAATTACTAATCCAATGGGATTTCTGTGGTTTTTTTTCCATCAGCTCTCACTTTGACCCTCTTTGGCATTTCACAACGTTAATGACTTCTCCTCAAACGTTCTTCCTCTTAGGCTTCCTTCCTACTTGCAGAGTGGTCCTGTTGCCTGGGTATGGGTTCTCCATTTGCCATTTCCTTCTACGTAAAAAAAAAAATCTCCATTTTTGTTCCGGTATCCATTTCTCACCAACAAAGTGCAGAGCCTTGGGGAAAGCTAAATCCATGCTCAGCTCCAGGAGATGGCAGTCTAATTCTTCTCCCCAGTTAATGACTCTTTCAGGAATCCTAAGTCAGGTAACCGTGTTTGTGCTGTCAAGTGTTCAGAAGGAGCCAAAGTAAAAGCCAGTGAATCACTGAAGTAGTCAACTAGCGCTCACGAAAAAAGACAGTTTGCAAACCAGGAGTGCCCACACCAAAATATGAAGTGAGGCTGAGGTGGAGGGGCGTATCGTTACAAAGCAGCTTATCTAGTGAGAAAGCAGTGACGGTGTGTTCTTCACAGTGATTGGTTATGATAAGAGAATTCTCTTAAGTGATAGGGAATTGATCAGTGGCTACCTTGTTTCAACCTTGGGCAACAGTTCAAGTGTTGCTTATGATTTCCAGAGGCATAAACAAGAAATGACCCAGGTCAAGTAAGCCTTGCAAAATAAGCTAAATTAAGCTCTGTTGTATGAATAAACTGGTTTTGTCTGTTCAGGGAATTTTCAAGGCTGGTGTCCGTTTGTTCTTGATTTTACCAGCGCCAAGGGGACACAAGGAGTACTTTTGCTGGAGACTTGGGGTAAGCTCCTCTTCACTCTTCTAGGAGAATTTCTAGATGCAAACTGCTTCTTCAGCTGGATGTGAATGAGGGAGCACGTAGCCCTGATTTCCACAACCCATCATTCTATCGCCAGAGGAGAAACAGACTTAAGGCAAATCCAAGACTGGATGGTGGAGCGAAAGGAGTCAAAGGAAACTGGTTTCTTGATGAAATTATTGTGCACCTGGATCAACCACGCCCAAGGCCGTTTTACCTTTGGAATTCTAGTTATGTGATCCAATAAATTACCTTATTGTTTCAAGCTAGGTGAGTCAGCTTCTCTATTACCTGTACTTGAAACCATTTGCACTGATACAACTACCCTTTCCTGGTTTCTTGACGTCATGTCTGGCCCTTAGTTTTCAGCCTTCTTTGTGGGTCATTCTTACGTCCTCTTAACCTTTTGATGTCCATAATCTTATAGCCTCAGCCCACATCTCATCTCCCTCAGGTAAACCCCCTTCTGGGAACTTCCACATGTATCTGTGTCTTCAACAACTACTTTTGGTTGTTGTTAATTCAAAAGCCATCCTCCTCAGTCCATATATCCCTTCTGAGCATCAGATCTTATTCACCATTCTATACTGTCATCTCCACAGGGATTTACACAGACTCTCCTAATAGAATATGTCCACAGCTCAACTCATCATTTCATTTATACCTACTTAATAAACTCTTACCTCGAACTATACTATTGGACTGGCCCCTCAAATCAGAACCCTAGGTGATATACTCAAGCCTTCGGTCTTTATAGAGTTCACCAATACCCTCAGTGCTTCTGTCTAAATAGATACCAAGACATTTACTCCTTTTTATCCTAATCACTACTTAAATTAGGTTTTCATAATTCTTCACCTAAACTTTACCTATAGGCTATACTTATCACACAGAATCTCAGCAGTTCACTCATTCTTTGGTGCATACCAAGTAGAAGGTGCTCTATGACCATTCCTTCACTGATGAATGCTGCCCGGTTTTTCTGGGTAGTTTTTTATTCTCCATATCATCCTCCAGACAATCATCTAATTATTTTTCTCAAATACAAAATACAACTATGTGGCTTCCCTTCTTAAATACCCTTCCCACTGGCAAAAACAAAACAAAACAAAAATCTCCAGTGGCTTAAGTTCAAATATTTAATAAATCTCTACTATATGTCAGATTTGGGGCTAAGTACTTTGAAAGAGTGAGTTATGCTTTTCTTATTTTAAAAATCATATATAATTTAGGAAAGATCTGATAAATGACCTTAGCTATGGCAAAATATAGGTATCCACATACTACTCTGAATCCAAGAACTGGCATCTATTTTTACTCTGATAGACTATTTCCAAACCATTTTTATGCTCCATCTATCTAGAGCTGAACTAGAATTATCCTGAGTTAATTTCAACTCATATTGATGCAGAAAAATTCCAGAAAAATATGATTAACTGACACTGTCATATATAGAAATTAGTACTTTTCAGAAGCTGCCCTAAAGTTCAGAGTTTAAATACTACATTTTATATAAATGAATATGGTGATTTGCTAGTTTTGTGATTCCGCTTAAGAAATTAGTTCTAAAGTATCACATTCTTTAAAATTCAGAAATCACTCAAAGTTGTCCATATTTTCTTCAAAGGTTTTTTTTTTTGAAGAAAGATTTAAATTCCACCATGTAGTACACAATTTCATCTCTTTATTTATTTATTTATTTATATATTTTTTAAATATTTTATTTATTTATTCGACAGAGATAGAGACAGCCAGCTAGAGAGGGAACACAAGCAGGGGTAGAGGGAGAGGAAGAAGCAGGCTCATAGCAGAGGAGCCTGACATGGGGCTTGATCCCATAATGCCGGGATCACGCCCTGAGCCGAAGGCAGACGCTTAACTGCTATGCCACCCAGGCGCCCCCATCCCTTTATTTATTTATTTGACAAATATTTGGGTGCCTCGGTCCTTGGTTTACCTTTATGAACAAAACAGACACAAATTCCTGACTTTTGTGGAGCTCACCTTCCGGAGTGGGGTAGGGGAGAAGAGTAAACATTCCCTTATATGGCAATTGTGATTCACTCCGAAATCTTTGCAATGGGTTATTTCACTCTGTACCATGCAGTTAGAGCCTCGGTGCTACAGAGCAGAAATACCTCGAGTCCATAGGAAATGTGGCTTGGGCACAATGGTACAACTTCAGTAAGACAGATTATTAGCAGAATTCAGACAGATGGAGGCATGGGGACAGGGTTGAGCCCTGGAACACAAGCTGGCCCAGGGAAGTGGGGAGAAGAGACTGACTAAAATGGAGACTTCATGTTGGAGAATGAGAAAGGAGTTTGATTACTAGATTCGCCAAGGTTGCTGAAGGCCTGACAAGACTGGGGCCGTCACTGCAGGAGATGAGTCTGGTTCACGTGCATTAGTGTGGTATAGACAAGAGGGAGAACTTAAACTGGCACAGGCTGGTTTAGAAGCTAATGCAACAATTCAGGCAGGAAGTTAAATGATTTTTTACTAAAGAGGTGATAACAGGATTGAATACAAGGTATGAGACATTAAGGATATTTGGCCTGGGAAATTACAACTTGATAATCAGACATGTAAATCCTACATTCATCTATTCATATGTATCGAGCACCACAGTGTGAGTTACTCACATGGGTCTAGCACCCAACATATTTATTGAGCACCTACTAGACATCTGCCATTTTACCTGTTAGATTCAATGGTGGTGAAAACGCCATGGCCTCCACACTCTGTGACGATGGTCACAGTCTAGGAAGCAAGAGGGAGCGACAGCACAATGCGGGGCAGTGCTGTGGACATCCACAGTAGAGGTGAGACAGGATTCACGTCCTGGGTTTGTGTGAATGCATATGCACATGCACACGGAGATAAAAGAAGGCGTCAAAACTGAGTTCTGAGGTTATTCTCCCCAGTCAAAGGTAGTGAGGGATTCCAGAACATGGGAGCACAGGTTGACTCAAAGGCATGGAGGTGGGAAATGGTATAGTGTGTTCAGGTACCTGCAAAGAGTAAAATATTTCTGCATCACAGTGGTCAGGGGACAGGTGGCAAAAAGCACAGAGCTCCCTGAGCTCGAGGCTGAGGACTGAATTGCAGGCTGCAGGCAGAGAGGAGCAACTGGACAGCGGGAAGCAACAGGCAGCATGGACAAAATCACATGTTAGAGAGATACGTGATGACCGTGTGGAGGCTGAATCTGGGACGGGAAAATGAGTCAGGGAGGCAAGCTGGGAGCCGGCTAGCGTGCTGAGATGGGAGATGGGTAGACACTAAACTAAACAGCAGTACAAGGCGATGAGCTGACGGTTATTTAAATGTCTGATTATCAAGTTGTGAACAAAAGAAGAAAACCTTAGTAGGAAGCTAAATTTCTCGAACCTGGAAACGAATCGGATGAGAAGAGAGGGACATTTCACAGGGGTAACGAAGGTTTTGAATTCAGTGGCTGGGAAAAGGATGGAACAAGACAGGAACAAAAGGAAGAGACTGTTTGCAATGAAGAAGGAGTGATGTACGACTGTGAGGGAAAGGAAAGACTTTCAAGTAGCAGGCCGGGAGCCCCGGCCCCTGGGTGAGAGAGGCAGATGATGGATTTCAGTTCAGTTCAGTTACTCCATGAGCTTTAACTTCTGCAGTTTGCTTGCTTTATTTTCCCAATTAGCTTGTAGATTTGCCAAAAGATATCTACTTCTTTTACCACATAATTACTGAATACTATACATGCCAGACAGTTGTCCCAGGCTCTGATTAATAACAGGGATTATTTCATGTTTAATGTTTAGCTTATGAGAAAATAAATGGGTGCATATATAATATATATATGTAGAGTTTTGTACATATATAAATAAATATATAATATATATAAATAAATATATACAAAATTCTACAAAATATAAAATGGCCAATCAATTCAACGACTGGAAACAACACAAATCTCCACTAGGAGGTGAGCGGACAGACAAGCTTCGGTACCAGCACCCAAGAGACCACTGCTCAGCAATATGAAGGAATGACCTGACCCATGGACAGATGCTCACGACATAGAGGAATCTGAAAATAACTATGAAAGGATATCTGTGGTTGCGAGGAGATGGGAGGTGAGGGAGAAGGAGGATGGGAGAAAAAAATAAATGAAGAAGCAGGAATAAATTTTGGGGGTGATGGATAAATTAATGATCTTGGCTATGGTGATGGGCTCACTGGCATGTACATATGTCAAAACATCAAACTGAACATTTTAAACGTGCATGTTAAATGTACCTCGATAAAGCCGTTTTTAAAAAATAAAATAATAGGTATATTTGTGTGGTGGGTTATGGATCAATTTTAATTTTCTTTTTTTTTTACATTTTAAACATGAATATAAAACCATATTATCTTTATAATAAAATTCACTTTAAAAATTATAAAAAGTGCACTAGCCAGGTACTCAACTAATCCTACTAATCAGGGAACTGCAACTTTAAACAACAGTGAAATACTGTATCAAGCCCATCAGACTAACAAAATTACAAAATCAGATGAGGTCAAATGTCAGCTAGAATGTGGTGAAGTGGATAAGTCTCATACTTCCGGTGGGAATATAAATTGGTACAGCTAATTTGGAATGAAATATTGCAATAGCTAGCAAAGTTGAAACTGTGTTCATACTAATGACTGCAGAACCAGTTCTCAATTTTCCATGCTTCTAATAATTGGTGGCACTGTAAAGTATGAACACACATTTGTTGTGTGTATCCTGTGTAAGTGTTGAGATTTCAGACTTCCACAGTTTAGTTCGTCCTTCCTAGATTTCTCTCTGCAGTCTCTCTCTCTCCTTCCCCTTTCCCTGGTCATTCTTCTCCCTACCAGCCTCACTGCAAATCCTCCAGTCACTTCACCCACTGGAAATTCCTTGCCTCTTAACAGCACCTTTCTCTCCCCCATCCCAAACCCCGCCCCCACCCCATGCTCTCTATGCTCCCACAAAAAAGGGCTGAGCAGGGATCAGAAGTACCACATGAAGAAGACACATCTGTCCTCTGAGATGCAGACAGTCCAACAGTGGACAAGGTGGGCAGGGAAAAGCCACGGCATCAAGTAAACATAGCAGGAAGGTACTGAAGCCTTTATAGGGCCAGCCATGGCAGGAACCTCAGTCCTATGGACATTCTGACTAGGGGTAATGAAACACCCAGAAAACAACAGAGCAAGAGGGGTAGTATTATAATTTTATAATTTGTAGCTATTTTTTTATGGAGATGTCTCAGATATTTAATAATGGCACAAAATGTTTTTATTGAGGTGCACGTTCTGATATTCTAAAAGTCTGTTATTAACACCTGTATTACAGGATAAGTGCCCATGGGCTTAGTTGTCATTTGCTCTGCTACAGCAAACACCATGCACAGAGTCCCCAAATTCCTGTTTTCTGTTTCTCTCCAGAAAAATGATCCCATAACATTGTTCACTTATAAGAGTAAACAATTAGAAAAACTTAAATGTCCATCTATGGACATAGATTGCATAGATTATTTGGATCATATAAATACTACAGAATACTACACAATGTTTACAATAAATGAGCTAGAGCTATGTGCATTAATATGGATAAAGAATATAAGCTTAGGGAAAAAATAAACCACAGAACTGTGCTTATTATTTTATATTCACATGGATTTTAAAAATTGACCAACACGCATTATATATTGTCTCTAAATTTACAAATACGTAGTGAGATACAATGCATTCATGATAATGATAGCTCCTAAATTCAGGACAGTCCTTTCTCAAGGACAGAGACCAGTTATCTCAGAGGAATACACAAGGATCTTCAGCACCATCTGTGTTTATTTTTAAGATCCAAAGTGAATGTAAACTGATGTTAAAATCTCACATATATAGGGGTGGGGACAAATGTTTACATGTGGATAAAAAATAGTTTTATTCCCTTTCACACCAAAAGGATTGGTACCAAAAGGATTTCATATTTGCATCCCTGCCAAAAAAAGTATAAAGACAAAAAAAGAGCTTGAAGACACAGGATATTTAAAATCCATTATAATGGAAACAGTGAACTGTTCAGTTGTAACAGAGGTAATTCCAGCTGACCAGGTTTCTGAGTTCACACCCCATCTACGAGTTTGTGAACACGAGGAAAGTGTCCTGGTTAAACTGGTCACGTATGTGGTTCAGCTTTTGATAATGTGAATGTTCTTGCAGGAAAACATCTAAAGCTGAGCTGCTCTTGCTCGAATTTAGCTTTAGGCAAAACAACAGATAAGCATGGTTGCGATCCTTTCCCATAAAGTAATGCCCAATTTCAGAAATCTCTCCATTTTGCATTTCCATTTCTCTGTGTCCCCTCGAAGCGAGGTAGAGCTTCAGGGACACCCAGAGAAATACTGCCTAAATACAGAGATGCTAAAATGAAGAGCTTCTAGGCCACTCCTGAGAACCCATGCTAAATAAAACCTATTGTAACCAAATTTTAGGCATGTGGAAGAGATTCAAAACATTGTGGCTTGCCACAAGCTCAGTATATTAAACCTTATCCCAAATGAGATGTTACTTGATTTATTTGGACTCCTTGGCATGTTTGGATTAATGTGCTGGCAGTCTGAGCAGCTCTTCTTCCTGGGTTCTTTCAAGAATTCTTGGATAGAAGAGCTAAGCTAATTTGAATGACATTTATATGGGAATACGACTCCAGGTGCAATTATAATCAGCATGCGGTAGAAACAGTGGTGGATCTTTCTGCTGAGTGCATCTGCCCAGGGGAAAAAGCAGAGGCTCCCTCCGACCTGCCTCTTGCAGGGCTGTGCCGGATGGAGCCTTGTCTTCACTGCAGAGGAGGCAGAGCCTACCAATGAGCCAAATGGAGGGAAGACGGAGGGAAGGGGGAATTTTTTTTCAGAGCGTCTCCATCTCCTTTCTACAGGGAAACTTGACTTGGAGGGCAGGCTGCAATAACAAGAAATAGGTGAGAAGAAAAGTGAGCCAGAGAAGAGGCTGTATAGACTAGCCTGTTCTATATAAAGTGTGCAGCTACTTCTTAAACTACTGCAGGGCCTGCTCACTCTGCATCGAATGGAGTGTTAGAGTCAGAGAGCTGCGGGTCGGGTTCCGCAGGCTCATGCCATGACTAGCCTTAATCCGGGCCCTTTGCACACAGCTCAAAATGAGGTCATGCCCCAGGGTCAGCTTTGCAGCCTGTAGTCACCTTGTCACACCACCAGTTTGGCAGAGCTGATACAGAAGTGTTGAAGTTCTCAATGTCATCAAGGTCATCCCTCCTTCAAACATTGTTTCATTGAAAGGTCAACTCAGGTCCCCTACTTTTGGGGTTCTGTTTTAAAAGTCCATGTGGCCTGGGAGGAAAATGGCATGTCTGGCAGGCTGGGACTCTAGTCCCGCGCCCCTCTTTCTCCAAGGAGTGCCATTCCTTTGACTCTTACACCTCCGTTTTCTCATATATGGAACCAGGAAAACAGCCTTCATCTTGCCTCACAAGGAAGACGGAGTAAAAACAATAGAGCGTGTGCTGGGGAAGATGCTTTTTACAACCATAAGTTGTACAAAGCTGGAGGTATCACAACTTCAGATTTCAAATTATACGACAAACCTGTAGTCATCAAGACAGTATGGTACTGGCACAAAAAAACGGACATATAAATCAACAGAACAGGATAGAAAGCCCAGAAACAAACCCATGATTTTATGGTCAGTTAATCTTTGACAAAAGAGGCAAAAATATGTAGTGAGCAAAAGACAGTCTTTTCAACAAATGGTGTTGGGAAAACAGGACAGGACACTCAAAAGAATGAAACTGGACCACTTTCTTATGAGCACACAAAAATACACTCAAAATGGATCTAAGACCTAACTGTGAGACCTGACAACATAGAAATCCTAAAAGATAGAACAGGTAGTAATTTTTCTGATATTCATATCAACCTCTTTCTAGATAGGTCTTCTGAGGCAAGGGAAATCAAAGCAAAAATAAACTACTGGGACTACATAAAAATAAAAACTTCTTCACAGCAAAGGCAACAATCAACAACTAAAAGACAACCTACTGAATGGGAGAAGATATGCACAAATGACATATCCAATAAAGGGTTAATATTCAAAATATATAAAGAACTGATACAATTCAACACTCAAGAAACAAATAATCCAATTAAAAACTGGGCAGAAGACATGAATAGACATTCCTCCAAAGAAGACATACAGGTGGCCAATGGACACATGAAAAGATGCCTAACAACACTCATCATCAGGGAAATGCAAATCAAAACTACAATGAGATACCTGCTCACACCTGTCAGGATGGCTGGAATCAAAAACACAAGAAACAAGCATTGGAGAAGATGTGGAGAAGCAGGAGCCCTCATGCACTGCTGGTGGGAATGCAAACTGGGGCAGCCACTCTGGCAAACAGTATGGAGGTTCCTCAAAAAATCAAAAATAGAACTAACCGATGATCCAGAAATGGCACTACAAAAATACTAATTTGATACACACACACACACACACACACACACACACACACTGGAATATGACTCAGCCATAAAAGCGAATGAAATCTTCCCATTTGCAACCGACAACATGAGGCGGGTGGAAAGTATAATGCTAAGCAAAGTAAGTCAGTCAGAGGAAGACAAACACCATATGATTTCATTTTATATGAAATTTAAGAAACAAAACAAATGAACAAAGATAAAAAGTGGGGGGGGGGAGAGAAACCAAGAAACAGCTCTTTTTTTTTTTTTTTTTAAAGTTTTTTTTTTTTTNCGAGAGAGGGAACACAAGCAGGGGGAGTGGGAGAGGAAGAAGCAGGCTCATAGCAGAGGAGCCTGATGTGGGGCTCGATCCCATAACGCCGGGATCACGCCCTGAGCCGAAGGCAGACGCTTAACCGCTGTGCCACCCAGGCGCCCCAAGAAACAGCTCTTAACTACAGAGAACAAACTGACAGTTACCAGAAGGGAGGCGGGTGGGGGGATGGGTGAAATAGGTGATGGGGTTAAACGGTACTTACCATGATGAGCGCTGAGTAATGTATAGAATTGCTGAATTACTATATTGTACACATGAAACTAACACAACATTGTACGTTAACTACACTGGAATTAAAATTAAAAACTTAATAAAATTTTAAAAAACTAAGTTGTAAGCAAATGCAAGATATTATTTGCAATAATAGCAAAAATAACAATCAGAAGAGAGACCTCTGATTTATAAAGTACCCCTTCTTCCTACAGTCTTTACCTAACACTGGGATGTTTATCAACATGCTGTCAGTTCTGCCCACTACAGACGCTGAATAACCGTCTGTGGGCTTAATTAATGAAAATGAATGATGCACGAAGTTACGGCTTTTCCCCAAAAGAATGTCTCTTAAATTATGAGAAATTCCTACATCCTAAGTTATGGGGTTTTTTGTTTTGTTTTTTTAGTGACTCTCCAGAGACTAGAACTACAGATCTTATTAGAACCTTCCTGTGCAGAGTCACTTGTCTAAATATATGCCCACAGCTGCTCCACTGTGGCAGCCCTCCTCAGACATGTGCTTCCCATGGTTATGTTGACACTATTTCCCCCACATATACACTAAACAGGACCCCAAGCAGGAGTAATAAAATGGAACATCTCTTCTGATTTTTCAGATATGAGACATTTCAGTCAGTCATTCATAAAGTCTTTCTTCGGGGCACCTGTGTGGCTAGGTCGCTTAAGCGTCTGCCTTCAGCTCAGGCTATGATCCCGGGGTCCTGGGATTGAGGCCTGAATTGGGCTCCCTGCTCCGCGGGGGAGCCTCCTTCACTCTCCCCCTCTGTAGCTCCCCCTGCTTATGCTTTCTCACACACACACACTCTCTCTCTGTCAATAAATAAATAAAATCTTTAAAAAAAATTTAAAAAAACACAAATATGTTTCTTTGATGCCCACTGTGTGCTGGGCACCATGAAAGACACTACATAGAAGATGAAAAGGCTGGGGTGTTTGTATTATATGAAGAGATCACACCCACTCAGACTGTCATGGCCGATATAGTGTTAGACTGTGTTGCACTACTTTTTAAATGCATGGAAATCCTTTGGGTTTGGGTAGTATGATGTTTTGGTTTGTTTGATTCTTCTCTTCCCATGGAGAAGAGTGCACATAGAGGAAACAGTATTTGTGGTGTATCTGTATGATTATTTTCATACAGGACAAAATCACCTCATTCACTCACAAATACGTAACTGAAATCTACTTCATTTGAGGCACATTTAAGGGCTACTAAGTTTTATAAGCTAGAATTTGTTTCCTATAAGATTTTATAGTTTAATTAGGAAGACATCCCGTAACAATCACACATGAGAAGATGATTCCAGGCAGGGTCTATCAAAAAGACCCAATGATGATGCACAGGTGTGTCCTGAGGAGCTCTAAGACACGGGGCCACTGACATCTTATGAAGGAAAGGGATATATCCCAAAGGATGAACTTTGATAAAACACAAATGATGTGCAAAGCAAGGATTAAGTGTGTGCAAATCAAGTATTTCATTCTGATGTTAGGACTAACAACGTTTGGATAAGCACATGTCCCATCACAGTGTAGACCTGGCTGACACACTGGTTCCTGAGTTTATGGAAGTGGAAATCATGCTACTGGACATTTCTCCCTGACTCTATCCTTTCTCCATTATTTGCAAGGCTGTGCAAGGTCTGCTTTTATGGAAACCACATTAGGAATTAAAGAATTTGAGGAAATACAAAGGAATATTGAAATAGTATTGCACATACCCATGTTCTCATGAGCGGATATGATTAGACAGTGTGATAGTGGCCCAGAGACAAGAAAGAGAAAGCAGAAAATTACTCTATTTACACATAACAACAAAAGGAGCAGCATGTTATGGCAGTATTTAATATAATTATATAAGTATAATTATATATATTTCAGCAATTTAGAAATCATTACTCTAGCTTTACTATTTTCTCTATTTTAATACATCAAAGAAAGAAGTACTCAATATTCTAACTTGAAAACGCGAAAATTGTAAACTTTATAAAGTCAAAATTCATCTTTAGATCCCTGATTATATCTATTTGGTTAACCTGTTTATAGTTATCTTGGTTATTGTACTAACACTTCTCCAGCTAATCTAAAATCCAAAGTACTCATTTTTTTAAAAGATTTCCTTTACTTATTTGAGAGAGAGCAAAAGCAGGATAAGGAGCAGAGGGAGAAGCAGACTCGAGTGGGGTGAGGGACAGAGAGAGAGAGAGAAGCAGACTCCCGCTGAGCAGGGAGCCTGAATGGACGTGGGACTTGATCCTGGGACTCCTGAGATGAAGACAGACGCTTAACTGACTGAGCCACCCAGGCACCCCAGGAAGTACTCATTTTGAACAAAACCTTAAGTTCATGAGTCAAACTTCATACAATTTATCTGTGTACTGTCTTGTTAACTATGTGTTTCAAATGTATTGAGACGAAGCATGGATAGTTTACACATGGCGTGTGTTTATACATACCGCACATATGTATACGTATGTTAAAGGTCTCTGCATCGTTCTTATTTTTGTATATGTGCTGCCGAAGCAAACACAGAATGTTAAATGTCAAAGACGAAAGTTCACAGTATAATGGCAATAATAATTCCATCAATTATGCACCCAACAAATATTCTTGGGCGATAAGTATCTGCAAGGTGCTGCGCCTGGGCACTGTACAGAGAAAGATTTACGAGCCGTCTAAGAGTCCAGCGTCTACATAACATGGTCCAAAGATCCGCCACAGCTGTCACAGCCACACTGTGAAAAACGCAAGCTGGTATTCAGGCGCCACCCTGGAGAGTCAGGCTCTTGCGAACAAACTCCAAGAATGCAGTCCACCCGCACACAAACCTCCTGGCTTTGTGCCGGGGAGTACACAGATTCAGCATGGTTGCTGCTTTCCCCCAACTGTTAAAGGAGGAAAAGCTCACATAGGAAAGCTACAGGCCACCAGCAAAACGAAAGCCACAATGCAGGAGTACGTCCTCCAGCAACATGGAGTTAGCTGTCCAACACAGGGAAAAGCAGGAAAGGCAAAACAAATCTGGAAAATCAGAGAAAAGGGGCTGGGGTATATTATTTTCCGAAAAAGAATACTATGGACTGAATACAATAAAGAGATAGAATTATATATCAGGTTTAAGAATCAGCCATGACAGGAAAAAAAAAACCACAAAGAAATATTCTCTATATGTTTTGGATAATTAAAAAGGCTCCTATAGAAAGATTCAGATTTTAATTCAAGAAATACATCTTCAAAATCCAGATCAGCTCCTCATACTAATTTGTGATTTTAGGCAAACTTTTAACCTCCCAGAGCCCTACTTCTATCTATATAGTAGGGACAGTAACTTACAGTGTTATTATACAGATTAGAGAAATAAATCATTTTTTGTTTTCTTTTTTGTACTAGTAACATGCCTGGTTATGAATGTACATAGAATGTCCATAGAATACATCTGTGATATGCATGAGGGCCATGTATATGTACGTGTGTGTGTATATATACTCACACACAAATACACATTCCCTTACTCATTCAACATTCCACAAACTATATATTCTATCCCATGCAAATCCTGTGAATTAACCAACTCATCACAAGTCCTATGAGTTAATCTTGACAACAGGTCTCGTATTCACCTTTTTATTTCTTGTTTCCACTTACTCCAGCCTAGCCCAGGCCCCTCTGTGTTAGGTCTGAATCACCACAGTGCTATCCAGACCTTCTTGCTTCAACATTTATTCCTGTTTTACCAACAGACCCACCTCCCTAAAAGATGATTTTCCTTCCCCTGTGTAAGTACCACATAGTTTGCAGAGTGAAGTGGAAAGGGAGTAAAGTACAAGCCAAGAAATTAAGGTCTAGTCTTGGTTCTGCTTCAAGCTTAACCCAATGGGGCAAATCACTTAATTTCTCTGGCCTTCAGTTTCCCCCTCTAAAACCTGAGTAAATTTGATATAAATGATTTCTGGGTCTCCAACTGAATATTCTTAATTTTAAATTTAATATTCAAATGATAGATCAAAAGTAGCATTGCAAACATTGATAGTCAAGACAACTGTCCCAAAGTAAATAATGATCAGGAGAGAAACAGCAGTAACGAAGTGCTTTACCAGCGTATTGCTGTGCCCCACTCATGGGCAGCATGTATGAAGCGAGCGCCCAAATCCATCTGTGTGCCCACGTGGCATAACTACAGAGGGCGGTGGGCCTCCCCGTCTCCACTCGATTCTGTGAGTTTAGGTCGGAAGCTATACGCAGATGGTGCTCTGCCCTACTCTCCCATTCGTGTGTGAGCTGTGGTACTTAAGGTGCAGAGGGACAGAGAAAGAAAATACAATTTCACCTCAAGGAATGTGGTTCTACTACTTTTTTAAACCAAGAAGCTAGAGTAGTCAGATTTGGGGCCTTGATTCTCAATGCAAAAGCCCAATTGTTCTTAATGCAAAAATACAGATGTATAAATGCCCACGGATGTGTAGCTTTGCTTATCTAGGATATTCGCGTAATATACAATATTCATAATGCTCTATCTGTTCTAAATTACGTTGAAATTCTATCTGAAGCCCAGTTTACGGATATGAAAGTCCCTCACTCACATTCTCCTCATCATCCACCTCAAATAGGTAAAAAATGCATGATGTAACTTCCGCTTTTAGCGAAGATGGAGTATCAGGGAGCTCATTTACCCTCTCACCTAAAACAACTTAAAAACAAACAAGATACATGAAACAATGGTTCTCATGACACTGAACATCATGCAATGGAGAACAGTGATCTGAGAGAGAAGGAAGACAAATCAGGTGGGGCCTCCAGCTTCGTCTCTAGAGAAAATTTCCAAGCCGTGGTGCAGAAGAAAACAGGTGGAGCCCAGTGAATGGAGGAGACACAGCCTGGCACGAAAGGGGACTGGCCTCCTTTTTGTTGGAGCTGCGCCATTGTCACTTCTTGCGTTAGTTTTAATATCAGCCACAGATGGAGTGGAGGAAGAAGAGTTTCTGTCCTCAAGAAGCTCAGAGTCGTGTAGGAATACAGACCAATTAATAAAAAAAAAAAAAAACAATTTTCTAAGTTCTCTACAATAACAGCAAGCCTATAATCGTTTGGGAAAATATGAGAAGGACTTCCAGCAGCCCGGGAGGAAACAGATCAGAGAAATGTTCTTCGCAGAGAAAACCATAAGCTATGTTCAAAAATCTAAATTTAAAGCTAAACAAAGGAAGGGAGGGTGATACAGGCAGAGTGGGAACACATGTAAAAGCCCACACACGGGAATGAGCACAGACAGCACAGACATACAAAGGGCTAGGAATGAAGATGGTGCAGAGGTCAGCAGCCTTCAGATCCTGAAGGGCCCTACATGTCTGGCTAACAAAAGAGATTTAGTTCTGCAGGCAGAACCATAGGGGAGCCGCCTATGGTTTAAATAGGAAATCACCTAATTTTATTTGTATTTTGTATAAATCATTCTCGCTAACACGTAGAAAGTGGACTAGAGGAGAAAACCAGATGTGTGGAAATTATTAGGAGACTCTGATATAAATGTGACAGTTAACAGGTATGAGTTCAAAACTCAACAGATTCTAAAAATTCTAGGGAGATGAATTTTTCTAATAAATTATGATTGATTAAAATGAGGGGAGAGCATGAGAAAAGCATCAAGGATGGACAGCCAGATTTCTGTGACAGGGAAGGTACCATGATTCACTGAGATAGAAGGCAAAGAAAGGGGAGAAATTCTGGAGATACACGTGAGTTCAGTGTCGGACATGGTGGGATTAAGGTGTCCAGAGACATGCAAGGAGAGCTATCCAGTATCAACAGAAAGTCTGAGGGAGAGGCCTGTGCTGGAGACAGCTTTGAGGTTCATCTGCACATATGGAGGGTCCAAGCTCTGTGTATGGAACAGATCCTCCCATACAATGGTGGGCAGTGAGAAGATAAACATGGTAGGATACGGGAAAGGACTGTTACTTAAGGGATAGGTGTAAAAGGGGAATAAAAAGGAGACAACAGAAAAGGAAGAATCAAAAGATGGTGAGAAAGCCAGGAGGGTATGGTTTACAGGATAGTTAAAAAATACACTGGATTAGCACCAGAAGTCACTGACGCCCTCTGAACTGGTGGGGGACGCCGAACATATATGGAAAGAATCAGACTTTGACAGGACAGTGGCACTTTGTGTCAGAAAAATACGGTAAAAGGCAAAAAAAAAGATGTACGCAGATGCAGATTAAGGGAGGAAATCCCTGGCCTACAGTTCTAATTTTTCTGTGAGGTGCGAGGCAAACTCTTCACATGTGGGAATATGAAGGGAAGATGAAGTGCAGTAAGTTTAAGGAGAGTGAAGCAAGTTTCAAATAAATATACCACCAGAAAAGAGAAAGAGAGTTATTGGTGAAACTAAGAATATTATCAGGCAGGATGGAGGGCCTCAATGAAAACCAAGAATGAATTGATAGAATTTTCTGGCATACTTCTGGTTGCCCCCCAGTATTTGGGGATTCCCTTCTTCCTTCATAAAAAAAAAAAAAAGGGTTTTAGTTGTGCTCATGGCCACCCAGCCATAATCCTGCATTCCACAACCTTCTTACAGGTAGATTTGTACACACAAATGCGTTCTCTCTAAAGAGTGGGTTTAAGGACATGTCTTTCCAGCTGGGTTTGTCCTCCTTATCCTTAACTCTTCTAGCTGCGGGGAGATGGTGAGAAGTGGAGTGACCACTGTGGACCCACAAGCGCCAGTCAAGTGCAGAGGAAAGCAGAAGCTACCACCAGCCCTGGGTCACTGTTGACCTCTGCCATGTGATGTGAAAGAAGAACATCTCTCTTATTTAATCTGGGAGCTTCTAGATTTCTTTGTTAGTCTATAGTCTAGCTAATACATAAAGTCTCATAACACTCAGAAGCCTTGAGTGTTAGAGGGTAGACAGTCTTGATTTTGGGCAGGGGTGTGATAAAGAGAAAAAGGGATAGGAAATTAAGACTATTGGCAAGCTACTAGTTGAAAAGGTGAGCCATGGGGGCGCCTGGGTGGCTCAGTTGTTAAGCATCTGCCCTCAGCTCAGGTCATGATCCCAGGGTCCTGGGATCGAGCCCCTCATCAGGCTCCCTGCTCAGCAGGAAGCCTGCTTTTCCCTCTCCCACTCCCTCTGCTTGTGTTCCCTCTCTCACTGTGTCTCTCTCTGTCAAGTGAATAAAATCTTAAAAAAAAAAAAAAGAAAGAAAGAAAGAAAGAAAGAAAGAAAGAAAGAAAGAAAGAAAGAAAAGGTGAGCCATGGGACCTACACCAGAGCCAGACAGGCTGTGAAGATCATTCAGAGGTGACAGACTGGGTCAAAGGATGAGGCGCCTTAATGAAGTCTTGCACAATATTAGGGTCACTTAACAGAACGGATGCAGATGGACAGGATTGATGGAGACTAAAATATACATCTACACAGAGAAATATGAAGGACTTTTATAAAGATGTTAAGCAAAAGAAGCTGGACACAAGAAAAAATACATATAGCACATATAATTCCACTAATATAGAGTAAAAACCAGGTACCATTAAACTATTACATTACAAGTAAAAAAAAAAAAAAAAAGAAAAAAAAGAAAAAAAGAAAAGGATTGTGGCTGAAGATGGATCACAAGGGGGCTGCTAGAAGCTGGTTATGTTCCCCTGGGTGCTGATTACATGGCTGTGTCCAGTTTTGTGAAAATGCAGAAAACTGCACACTTGTAATATGTACACGCTTCCATATTACACTGTACTTCAAAAGCTAAATTTTAAAATTGCCCAACTGGAAAAATACATACCATTTTTACTCACCAAAATAGCAGACGTTGTAGTTTTTAAAAAACACAGTACCTCTCCATGCTGTCAAGCATGACACAAGAGCTCCTGTGCCCTCGTGGGTTGACTTTGAAATGGCATAAGCTTGGTGGAAAGCTATCTGGCAAAATGTTTCAAGAGCTTTAAAATATGCATGACCTTCGACCTAGAATTCCATTTCTAGAAGTTCATTTTAAGAAAATCAGAAATATGAGAAGACTTACGCATAAATATATTCAATGAATTATTTATAAGAGGGAAACTTTGAAAGGAACAAAAGTGTCCCCAAAAGGGGAAAATGATTAAACTGTTAAATGCTGTGATGTGGTAATTATGCAAATAATTTTCAGTTACATAGTGAAATGTTCATCATATAACGTTTTTTAAAAAGCAAGATAGAAAAAGTGAGTACACAGTATTATTCCAAATATCCATAAAAATATGTACCAAAGTGCAGTTATCTCTGGTAGAATGATTTTGTTTTCTTTTCATATTTCCTAGATTTTCTTTAAAAAGTATGCAACACTTTACTGATTATAGATAAAAAAAAATCATGCCTGTGTTGCATTTTTATTTGCTCTTCTGATAAAGTTTCCTATTTTTATAGTAACATAAGTAACAACTGTGTTCTGCTCCCTAAGAATTGTCTTAACTGTTTGACTCTGAGCTGCCTGAGGGCAGGGTGTTCTTTAACTCAGCTGGACTTTTTCCCAGAACACCTTGCAGAGAACAGAGTCTCTCTAAAAACACTGAATCAGGGGCGCCTGGCGGCTCAGTCAGTCAGGTGTCTGGCTTGGGCTCAGGTCATGATCTCAGGGATCATGCACTTGGGATCCAGCCCCATGTCGGACTCTCTGATCAGTGAGTCTGCTTCTGCCTATCCCTCCGCCCTTCCCCCCCTTATGCTCTCCCTCTTGTGCTCTCTCTCTCAAATAAATAAAATCTTGAAAAATAAAAATAAAAAATAAAAAGACTGAATCAAACATCAAGCCCTCATCTGTTATCTTTTATTCCTACAATTATACTATACAATTAAATAAACAGCACACAACATTAACCTTTTTGCTGCTTGTCTTCAAAAGTAAAGATACTGCTCACGGCACAGTTCATGGTTTAGCCACACATCACACTCCATGTTCTGATTAGGCTCAGGAGGGGACGAAGGTCCAAGCATGGTGGGGGCTGGGCAGGGAGGGGCAGAAGACAGGGCTCAGGGCTCAACCCCAGCTCCAAGGCTCCAACTAGAGCACAGCTACTTTGATCTTCTTCCAACTCCCTTCCCCTTCCCCCATGACTCAAGGTTGAAGGAGGTAAAATCCAACAATGCCAAGGGTGAATCAACACCTGGGGGTAATCATTTAACTGGCCCACTCGGGAACCTGAGCCCTGTTTGAAGTGGACTGCAGGGAGTCCGCAGGAGGGGAGGAAAGCCAGGTCAACAGGAGGGACTTCAGGCAGCTTAAGAGAGTAGGGAGCCTTCAAGAGGAAAAGGAAGGCTCATGATTGATAGAAGGAATTACAAACTTAGTTCGACAAAAAAATACAGAGAATTTTTTTTCTAGAAGGAACTCCATCATAGTCAAACTGTAATCTCTACCTTTGGAAGAAATTGCTAATTTTTAGGGTATGTGGTCATTTTTTGAAAATTTGTGACCTGAATACTAATTACCTAATGCCCTTAATTAAGCTGGATTTACACACCAACTTAAATAATACTTTCTCAAAATGTGTATTCTCTCTCTCCTAGTCTTCACACACTGATGTTCACTCTAAAAGTTTAAATCAAACATGGAAAAAATCAAACATGTGATTTATATTTAAGAAACACCAATAACACAATCTTATCTTTTAGAAATATCTTTAGCATGAGCATTTTACTCATATCACATTCAACAGGAGACTTTCTAGGATGTTAATTTTTCTGTTCACTTAGGCAACTTCTAGTATACACTACTATCATCTCACTAAACTAATGGAATAGATTTAATCAACAGATGTTGATAGCACATAGGACACTAAGGTCATGGTCTGGTTTTGCAAATGTTAGCAAATCCGCTATGTTAAGCTTTTAATAGATATGCAATGGTTGTAGTTGTATTTGAAGTGTTTCAAAGTTTCATAGCCCTCTTTTTTTTTTTTTCAGTCCATTAAGATGACCCAGGAAAAACTGAATATAAATTTTAACGATTTAATTTTGGTTGAATATAAATTTTAATGCTTTAATTTGGTTGGAAAAACTGAATATAAATCCAACCTCAAATGTTGTCTTTGCCCATCAGGACCCATGCCTTTTCCATGTAACATGGCAGCTACAAACCCAGGACCTAAGGACCACAGACAGACTCACCAACTTCATTTTCACTTATAATAAAATCCAGATTGGAACAGGGGTTTTATAAGATCAAAGTCTAGTTAGTGGAAGGTGAACTCTTTTTTCACTACTTAAAAAGGAACTGCAGTTACTCTCCACTAGAAATGACCACAAAACTCCCCGAGATCCCATCAAAAATAAAAAATAGCATCAAACCACCTGACAGTAAAGCTGAATTTAATCCATACAAGCAAGAACATACTCCAGCCTTAAGAATACCAGAGACAGACATCACATCATGACTAACACTCACTGAGTGCCAGGTGTATGCCAGCCACTGTCCCTCACACCTTTGGGAAGTAAACACTTTAAACCTTCAGAGAAACATATGAAGTAGGCACTGTTATGATCACCTCATGCTTGGGTGGGGAAACTGAGGCACAAAGAGGTTAAGTAAGTTATCCGAGGCCTCACAGCTGGCCAGTGGTAAATCCAGTTTTCAAAATTAAGTCGATCTGGCTCCAGAATTTATATTCCCTACCATTATACTTGAAACTTGACTGTCCTCCTAAAAACAACTTTTCAAAAACTTTTTTCTGCCAAGATTCATTCAATCTAGATTCTAGAAACCAAAGTTTGTTTTTTTTTCTTTACACCTCTACACAAATCATTCAGGAGGACAAGACTATGCAGACAGTCCATATAATGTAACCACATAAAAGACTTCCTGGCAAATTTGAGCCCATTAACAAAAGTGCACATGGGAACTTCCAAGAAGCCAGATGCTGCCCTCCTTTGGCAGGGGAGTACATTCCCGAGCTTGTCACCCAGACCTTGAGATGGGCATTCACCAAAAATAGACAGAAGTGGGATGGTCTGTTCACCATACAAAGGCTGCACACGTAAAACATATGACATGCTTAGTAAGAAGCCCTGAATCTTTAGTATATAACAAAGTACTCTTCAGCAAAACCCAAACAGCAGCACCAACAATAAAAGAAACCCTCTAAAGGTATGCGTTATAGTTCTGGAACTGTTTGCATAATAAAATTAGTTAAAGCTTGTCCTAATCCCCTTTGCAGATTTAGCTCTTACTACAGGTCAGTGTTTTCTTCCCTCTGCTACAAATCCTCCAAAGAATGCTCTAGAAAATCAGGCAACCCAAACAAGCAGCTTTTGAGTTCTGGCACTCTACCATTTGGAAAAGAGACTTGAGCTGCATGATAGATAGTGGTCTAGGAATTTAGGAAATATGAGTTTGGTTTCAATAAGAAATACCTTTACAAGGAAGCTGAAAAATGGAAAACAGCAGCGGTGTTTTTCTTTTTTTTTTTTTTTCCAGAAAATCAGTAACAAACATAGGAGCCCTAAATTGAATTTGAATCTACATAGAGTTCACTATTTGATTTACAAATTCCTACTAGGCTCAACTTAATTGAATTCAGGAGACTAAAATCACTGGAGCTGAGAAGATTTATTATTGCATTTTATCCCTGGCACAGGGGGTCTTGGGATTACTTAAGAGTCAGGGGAGCTGGTACCCTGTGAGGGGCTTCTGTTAAGCTTGCTGTAATGTGACGCCACTGGGGGGCGGGGGAGGGGAGAGCAGGCTTGGAGAGCAGGAAGGGAGTAAGCAAGAACAAAAGTCCTGGTGATGTGGGAGAGTCTGGGCTCCTAGGGTCTGTCTTTTGCCACCCCCACCGTCCCCCATTCAACATCTAGTCCAATCTTCTCTTAGTCCAAGAAACACTAACAAACTCCCAACAAGACTAAAGACCCAGAATTATCTAAATAAAACTCCTGGAATACCTTTCCTGCAATTAAAAAATGCCTAGACGCTGTTATTTAACAGTGTAGGTTGATAAAGCCCTTTGATAACATGTGGTTGATAACACTGAATAATCATATAAACGCTTAACAGTTAAGAGTTATTAATCCTTTCCCTGACAACAACAACAAAAGTGACAGCAAAGGTTATTTTCCCTTTCTTTCTAAATTCAAAGCTATAGTATTTGACATAATGTGTGTGTGTGTGTGTGCGCGTGTGCNTGTGTGTGCGTGTGCGTGTGTGTGTGTGTGTATACCAGAAGCTGTATGCAAAGTCTACTAAAAAGAAACACAGATGATAAAAGTTCAAAGTCAAATAAGTGACTTATCTTCCAACTTCTGGAAAAACCAATGCTCTAGATATGTTATTTCTCTAGTCAGCTTTTCTCTGTCATTATAAAGAAGCTTATTAAAAATGTTCTGCATTTCTTCCTAACTTATTCGGTTCAGATCATTATAAGAGGAGTGAAATAAATAAATTTCACTTTAATTTTGGCCGGAAACTTTCTAGAATTAAACAGTCATAGTTGTGTATGCCTGGAAATTCTATACTTTGTTAAAGTCTAAAAACATGTTTTCTACAACTTGTTAACAGCTTTCAGCTTGAAACGGTATGCAGGCTATGCAGTCGGATGTATACCGGCGATGCAATCCAACCCGTACATACCGGCCCTTAGCTGAGGACAACAGAGGATTTTGAAGTCCAAGGCACTGAACATCCTGAAATCTTAGGACATTTTTAATGAAGAGAATTCAGAAAATATACACGGTTTCAAAGGCTTTCCAAAGCTGACCAAAACATTCCTTCCTAGTCTTACCGTCCCTGCTGTTTCGCAGACCCTAAAGTACAAGTCACCTGCAGACACGCTCATATTCCTGCCACCGCGTGTGAGGCTCTGTGTGGAACGCCTGTCAGGTGCAGCTAGAAGCCATGTCTTCCGGGAAGCCCTGACTTCGCTCACTCTCCTTCTCCGACCGACTAGTAGTCATTTCTTTATGATAGTCTGTCTTGAATCACTCCTCATGTATGTGTCTTATCTCTCCTATTGTTCTGCAAACCTGTTTTGCAAGAACTACATCTAATAGTTTTTAAATAATGAATGGAAATTAATGAATGGAAATATTAGTGAAGTTTGACAATCGACATTATACAGACAAGGTAATACTTGATACAGATGGCAACATTAGGTTTCCCGTCAGTCTTTCCTCTAGATCTATGCTGTCTGATACGGTACACACTAGCTACATGTGGCTGTTTAAATATAAACTGAAATGAAATATTCACTTCTCGGTTGCAACTAGGCACATTTCAAGCACTCAACAGCCATATGTAACTAGCAGCTACTATCCCGGACAGCACAGGTTACAGAACATTTCCATCACAGTTACAGCACTACTCTGCAGAGTAATCAAAGTGATCCCATTAAAAACAAAGTCAAATTGTTCAATCCTCAGATCACAGCCCTCCAATGACTTTCCATCTTATTCAGAGCAAAAGGTAAAACCCCTATAATGCCCTTAAATGAGGTGCCTTCCTCCTCCACCCCAGCCCTCACCATATCACCTATCCCTCAGTTCCATTCTCACAGCTTTCCAGCCGGACACGATGTTCCTGAAACACAACAAACATGCTCTCACCTCAGGACCTTTGCACATGCAGTTTTATCTGCCTGTGACTCCTCCTAGATATCTATCTGCTTGGCTAACCCCCTCATTTCCTCTGTCTAATGCTCTAAGGTCTTCCCTGGCCATACAATATAAAATTATCATCCCCTGTGCCCACACATTCCCGTTCCTCTTTTCCCATAGTACCTGCCACCACACAATATACTCTGTTTTCTATATTAATCTTGCTCATTGTTTGCCTCCGTCTACTAGAATGTAAACCCCAAAAAGGAAACTTGAGTCTGTTTTATACCCTGCTGTACCTCCATCTAAAATAGTTCCTGGCACATTATTTGCATTCAGTAAGTATTTGTTGAATTAGTTTGTTGAATTAATGAATGAGGAGTATTTATAATCTATAGATAGGTAGAATATAAAATATTGATGATTTTTCACGATTCTTGTGCAAATTAGTCACCTCACTGTGACAAATGCAAGAATAAATAAGTTACTAGACAACCTGAAGTTTTTCAGATCAATGGTGCAGTCTGCCACCAAGATAACCATTATACTCAGAACAATTTAGACTGTCAGAAGTGTATTCCATTCTGGTTTTCATTGCAGAAGAGAGATTGCCCAAATGATGCTGATCCATTCACTCATTCTCATATTCGCTAGATATTTCATGACACTCACATTTCCATATGCCAGCAGATGGCTAAGACCCTTTGGAACACAGATAAAAAACACAGTCCCTACCAACCGAAGTTCAGTTAGGGTGGCAGGGAGTCAGATAATATTCTAGCACAGTGTGTTAAGGCCATGGCAGTGGTGAGCCTAGGGAACAAAGGGATAGATAGGAAAGGCACCTCGAATTTATGACACTAGGAAATGATTTTCTGGAACAAGGCAAGTTATCGACAAGAAGGACCAAGGAAGTATGTACCAACAGAAATAATAACATAACAAAATACAACTAAAAATGAGTGGGCAGGTACAGTCAGAGGAGAGTTTTAAGATAGAATGTAATAGCAGATGTTGAATCAAGTGAACAGGGAATCGGGGTTTCCCATTTGTCCCTCTCCACATGAAGAGCCAAGGGGACTAGAAGCTGCAAATAAGCAAACCACTCTGTGGTGGCTGATGAAGCTGGGCCACGTGTAAACCAAAAGTACATTCCAAAATGAATTTAAAATGCTTTCTATTACTTATAGGCTCATATTAGCTAACTAAATGCACAGCACTAGTCTCAAATAATTTATATTAGGAAAAGCCTTTAATATTCAAGACAACAACTAGAACTGTCCTTAGCACTAGAAGACTGTAGAAGCTGGAAATATAGAGGATTTGTTTTATTTAGTGTGACTGCATGTATTTATTTTACCTAAAGGATCTACAATGTATTATATTTATAATATGAAAAAACACAGTTGTGAATGTTTTAAGAAAAATACTGAACTAGCAACCACTACTGTGAAACCCATCAAGAGTGTGTACTGTCTTTTTAGGAGAAGCACAGTGACTGGGACAAACACAGGTCTTTGTGTGTCACTGGCTAAATGGATGTGAATGAATTAACAGAATAAGGTTATCACTAGGATGTTAACTGCTCTCTCCCCACCACTAAATAACATCAAGATTAGAAAAGAGACAATGTGCTTTATGTTTCCCATCTACTCTATTGTTTTTTGGCAACTCTCACTTTGAATCTGAAAAAATGAGTAAAGGAAGCAGTCCAAAGGCATCAAGAGTTCAAATTCCCAAGACACTTTTATTAGGTATATATGAAAGGAAAAGATGTCTTCCAGTTCTGCAGTATGAGCTGTGGAAGCAGCTTCCTTTCTTTATAAAGCAGTCTAAATTTTGAAGGTGCAAAAAGGAAACTATTATCACTCAGATTTAAATGGATTATTTTAAGGAGATAAACTCAATCATGAAAAATACATATGCTTGATATAAAAGAAAATCCTTGAAATTAAAAATATTTCTTAAGTAGTTTCATCAAACTGTCACTTTCATGTGGAACTAACATTGTACACTAACGATACATACTACCCTGAACTTAAATATGCCAGGGGGCACCTGGGTGACACAGTCAGTTAAGTGTCTGACTCTTGGCTCCAGCTCAGGTCATAATCTCAGGGTTGTGAGATCGAGCCCCACATCAGGCTCAGACTCAGCACGGAGTCTGCTTGACTCTCTCTCTGTCCCTCTGCCCCTCTCCCCTGCACTTTCTTTCACTGAAATAAATAAATCTTTGGGAAAAAAATACCAGAACAAAGTCTTTTTTTTTTTTTTTCCCTTTCAGTTAAAGAAGGCATTTGGAGGCAAAGAGAGCTAGTATTTATTTTATAGGATTTTGCCCTCTGAGACTCCAGTGCTTGGGCTAGGCCTTTTCAGAGTTAAACAAAGCTTGTGGAAAATATCGCTAAAGTAAGGCAGCTAGCCATAGCATAGTTTTCATTCCCTATCAGGTCAATTTCTATTTTTCTGTATAAGCAAACGAAGAGGGTCTGAAAGGAACTTTTTTGGTCCTTTTCTCTTTTCAGTGTCCCAGAATCCCGCACTAAAAGTTTAGGTGCACTAACCCGTGCCGGGCTCAGGTGCACTAAAACCACACCAATTCTTATTTAGCCTAACACATTTTTATTTGTTTTTGCTATTTGGCCTACACAGTATTAATGCTTCCTGTTACACAAACACATAAGCATGGAAATGATAAACAGTAAATAGTAAATAACAGCAACAAAATTTTTTTAAAAATCACACTTGGTGCTGTTCTAAGTGCTTTCGTTTCACGAATGTAAGACCCACAACTAGGGACAGTGGACACGCAGTATCTCCAGGACAGAAGTACCAAAACAGTGACACCAGAAGGTTAAGAGAAGGGCCCAGGTTGTGGAGCAAAGACCACGGTCTTTGTCTGTCTGTCTCCAGAGCCCAGGTGCTTGACCACTGCGCAATGCCATTTCTCAAAACACTCAGTAAAAGGTATTTTATTTGTAGTAGTATTTTCACAATGAATAGTGGTATCAAATAATTAACAGGTCTACAACCCATTCTCCTCCCTAATTCTATTGACCCTGACACTTGTTATCCTCCCTCTTATTTCTCTATAAACATGACATTTTATTATATTTTCAAATGGACTTATTCTATTATTCTGGTTTTGAACTCTAACAGAATCCTAATTATTATTGACTGAGCTAATATATAAAGACTGTACTTAACGATTGCTCATAAATTTTAGACAAGGGATTAATATGGAGCAAATTCTCCTGCTAGGCATGCCTCGACGGCATCTTTATACTGCACTGCTCCCTGAATCATGAGACCACACAAAGAGGCAGGCATCCGATTCTTAATTATGGTTAAATATTCCTGTCGTGCTTCATCAAAATGAATTTGCAAATGAAAAAATGGACTCAACCCTTTCAGTACACCTTTAGACATTTCTGTTGGTAACTAAATAATTTGAATTTAAGCTTCCAGATACTTAAGTAGATTCTCACTTTGGAATGTTTTTATAAGACTGTGTTATTTCATGAACGCTACCTTTTTAGAAATCTGAAGGGAATAGAAAGGGCAAGTGTTCTGTTCAGAGAGCTAATTGCTAGCTAATGAGTAACTAATTTAATAATACTAAGATAACCTAAGAAGACAGTTTAACAGATGTACTGAAGTACCTTTCCCTAATAAGGTATTTTGGAGAAGTTTTAAGAACTGTCATTCAATATCCTTCTGCGTCCTTATGCAATCGGTGGAAGGTGTGCGTGTTGGGTCCGCAAATGTACAATAGTATGAACAAATCTACATGTGTGTGTTTATGCACGTGTGTGTGTACAAACCCATATGTAAAGCCCCTCTCCCAAGAATGTATTTCCCCCCACCGAGAATCATATGGACAATTTTGAAAAATAATATGGTTTTGGCTGAAATTTTGGAACAAGAGGGTAAAGGAATATCTTTTCATAACCAGTGGAGATGGCCGGTCGTAATGCAGCAGTGGGCAACCTCCAGATCTTCCCTCTCCTCCTCTTACTTCCCTGTGATTGCTCCTCATAGGTCAGAAGCAGTACAGTCCTTGCTGTTCCCAACCTACACACATAAACATACCATGGCACTGGGGCTGCCTGTCATCATCTCCCTGTGTCTGCTAAAATATTGGGTTTCTGGTATTAGAAAGAGGCATGCTGGAAAAGACCCTCAACCCAGGCTGCTTATTCCTAGGAAGGCTGAGCCCTGGATTCTGCCACCCTTCAATCAGGTCAATTCGTAAGTCCCCAGGGTCAGCTGTGTGCACTGGGAAGATAACAGCCACCTCTCATGGAATGTTTACTATGTATCAAACACTGAACAAAATATATCTAATTTAGTCTTCATGACAACACAAGAGGAAAGCACAAGTTCTCTGGGGTAAAAGAGGATATGAAACATCGAGGTTGATAAGTAAGGGAATGATATTTGAACTCAGGTCTTTTTGTGTCGAGTCTGTTGACTATTTGATACTATTATGTAAGAAGAGAGTGTTAGAACAAGGTAGGAGAACTCGAGCTGTATCCTTCAGTTTAATTCCAAAACCCAACCTGACCATATGAACCAATGCAAGTTCTTTCTCTTCATTCTTACACAGAGGTTAGAAGTGATTAGAATGTATGCCTGCTAAGTAAGAAAAAGTCTACAATATAACATAAAAGGGGAAGATGCAAACTGAAGTGGGTTTGAACTGAAATCACAGTTTAGAACATCTCCAAAGCATTTTTAAAATAACACTGTTAAAAGGGAAGGTAACAAACAGTACTTTGTACAGTATATTATTATCCTTGACTCAACTGTGATAGAGCTTTCAACATGATGTCCAGGGAACAAACTCTACTTTCACGGATTTTGCTAAATAAAAATCCTTATATTAGCAGAGACTGTTTATGCAAGAAGGCTTACATGGAATTGTCTAACCAGTATCTGGATCAGTTTATATTTCAGTAACGATGTTTTATATATAATATGGATTAGGTATGTTTCATTTTTATATGAAACTTTTAAATAGAGAATATATAAGTACAAAAAACTTAGAAATAAGTAGGTAAATATGCTGCTATTCTGATATGGAAACTCAGAAACATAAAAATCAAGCAATGTCAGAGAATGAGGCAAGGAATCCTGATGAATATTATGAAATTTGGAAGTACTAGTCCCTATTTTTTTCAGACCTAACTGCCTAATTATTCCTTCCATGTTTCCCAGTAATTATACAAACCATCCTCTTTCTTATTTTCTCTTACTTAATTTGTTTAAACTACAGCAGAACTTTATATACTGATGTTAAACGATTATCTTCCCATCAAAATTATTTTAAGAAACCTACTCTGGAAATCACACAGGCATGTTGCCAATTTATCCATGTAATGTGAAGGAGAAAAACTGCTGTTAACATTTTTTAAAGTCAGGAAACTACTTTTAAAGCCAGAAAAATACAAAAGTATTGTCATTTAACGGGAACTTTGTTTCATGTCACAGCATAGACTCCTGCCAGAATTCTATGCTATATAACTACTTATATTTTTATTTTCAGCAGATGTAGTCAAAGTTGACAACATTCTTCTGTGAATCATTAGAAAATATTTTCACTGAAAACATATTCTTGATTTAAAACATAAGTGGCCTCATTTGACTTTTTTTTTTTCCTCAACAGCTTCTATCAACCTGTTTTTAACTCCCTAACTTTCCCCACCTTTCCACACCACACACCAACATCTTGATCTGGTGAACTAACCAGATAATGAATAACATTGAGTATCAGTTACTTGTAGTTATCGTCTACTTGAAAGAGGGAGAAAAACACACCAAAGTACTAGTTTAACAAAAGTAATTTCTTTCTGTCCCTACTGCTTCGTTAGAAATAATTTATATTTGTTCCAAATTACAATCATAAGAATAAATTATGACATAAACATGCTTGGCTTGACACTGTAAAGAACTGAGCATGAATAAATTATGCCTAGAAAATCCACTAGCAAAGCAAAAGGATTCCCTGGGATACTGACCTGGATTTAGCATGACCTGGTGTAGGCACGAGCTGCCCCAAGCTGGTACTGCTCTAAGCAGAACAGCAAAAGATTACAGACGTTGGAAGGCACACATTTGGCCAAAAGATAAATAACCATGTAGTTAGCTGTGTTATACCTTATACTTACTTAATTAACTATCATCCATGTGCTTTGTGATTCATCTTTAAACAAATCCAATCCCTCTGCCTCATACACCAATCGCATCAGCTAAAATAACCCTGTGCAGGCTTCTTGTCTTTGCACGCATTTCACCAGTTCCAATAAGGGACAAGACTGGCTTTTTTTCCTTCTTTTTCAAAGAAGCCGTATCAACTTTCTTCAGGAAACTGATCTTTCTCATTCTATAGTGTAGACAATTTACACTCCCCACCAAAGTCCTCACTTTTAGTGAAATTCTGGACTTCACGGATTTAGAATCTTCCTGGAAGTTTTTGAACAAACCCTCTATAGCATGCATGCAAAAGGAGCAATTTTAAGAAGAACTTTAAAATAAGAAACACGTGTCAGCCTGAGAAGTTCTAACTCTTACTACTGACAATATCAAAAGAAAGGCCAACTGGGTAAAAGTAACATGAAGAAAAAAAGTAGCAGCTGAATAAATCAGACTCCCTAAATATGAAGAAATGAAAACCTGTCCTAAGAATTGCTCAGAGAGAGTTCAACCAACTGATCCAGCTTCAATTTGGATATAAAAATTCAATTTAATAAAAGTCTACTGCTATTTCTGTTCCCTTAAGAAAAGGAATAAGACTATTTAGAAAGTAAAAAACACTCAAAATACCCCCAAATAAACTAGTCTCAACAACCTCTCCACCCCAACCATACACACAGAATCAATTCACATGCTTTGTAAAACCAGTCTGGTCACTCCTGGAATTACAGAGATGGGACAGAGGCATTCCTTTGCTATTCACCTGATTCTTAACCTGAAGACAAGGCCACATTTTACACCACCTTCTCTTTTTTTCCCATTTTATTTAGCAGCCACCTAGCTACTTTAATTACATGGACCTCAGTGCACGACCAAAGGACACACAAAAGTATGCAGGGTGAGAAATTCGGGAGCGTACCATCTACGCAAGCAAAATAAATCAATTCTAAAGGATTTCCAACTCCTGTTGAAAGTAATGGTAAATGATAAATCAAGAAGAGGGTATCAATATTAAAAAGCCAACCATTTCTAAGATTCTGCAATGAACATTAATTTCCATTGCATGAGGGGAAAAAAGCTTTTCCATGAAGTAAAATTCAATTTTATAAAAATTCATATACTCTACTATCGAGAATTTTTTCAATGGAATGCGATGGGTAGACTGGAAATGGAATGGAAAGAGTAAAAAGGCACTAAACATATAAGAATTTTGGAAATACTTCTGAAACCTCACGCTGCTCATCTTCCATTGTTAGGAATGTTCTTGAAATCTGGCTGCAGAGATTATTGACTGTCTAAGCAGCATCAACAACTCAAATGATGTTATTGGGATACTGACCTTGAGTTGTTTTTCTAAGGTATTGATGGGTTGCGCTTTGCTTTCTATACTCTCACATGGATGCCCTTGTCCCAGTGTCGTGTCTGTGAGAGCCATTCTGGGGTTAAATGTCAGAGGCTATAGACGAGAGGTCTTTTTCCAGCAAAGCTGAGTGACTCACTCTGGGCCCTGGGAAGGCTGGCTTTACTAGCATCAATTGCTAATCCTTGTATTTTTCAAACTTCTCTTAGTCCACGAGACATATGATCTTTTAGGATACACAGTAGCCTCCTCCGACCATAATCAGGCATCCACTGGGTACCTGGGAAATGTCTGAAACTATGTCAGAGAGTTTGGGGTTCTCATTTCAACAGTGGCTGCAACTTAGATTTGGAAGAAGTCAGGTGGGGACCGTCGTGCAGTGTGAGGGGCAGTTCTGCATAACAAAGAATTGACTCTCCCAAATCCCCCTTGAAGAAACACTGGTGGGTCACCCACGCTTCCAGTCACATAGTATGCTTGCCCCTCATGCTTCCTCCCCACCATGGTTACCATCAGTGCTTCTCTTGACAAGGAAACCTAGGATAATTATACCCCCAGAGCACATATGGAACGTTATGTTTAAGAAGATGTCAAGTCAGTGTGTGAGCTACAGCGGCCTGTTTTGTGTCCCGCTCAGTGTCAGACACCATGCTCCCTTCCAACGTCAGCAGGCTTCGCTCCGACAGCTTCTGCATGGACGGTGTGGTGCAGCTACCTGGACGTTCTGCCAAACCACACTCGTCCCTCTTTCCTAGGCACTAGCATGATACCCGACATCCCCATTAGTCGGGACTCTGGATCTCCCATCAGAAGAGGATGCAAAATGAGAGAATGGGCCACGTCGGGGAGATAAATAATAAAGCGTCACATCACTTCATGTAATAAGGCTGTGTACATTCTTGAGAAGTTAGTATCACTTTTGAGAGGCATGGCCTTTCTACCAAGTTATCCCATGACAGAATGCAACAGAGGAAAACTCCCTATTTAAGTCAAGCCTATAAAAACAGAATAATTATTTCCCAGTGACCTTTTGTTTCAAGAAGCATTTTCACATGTTGTGTTGCTTTAGAGACAAAGTGCAATGCCCCTAATAAAAGCCATCCTAAGAAAAGAAAGAGAGGAAGACAGAGACAGAAAGGGAAAACAGAGAAGGAGGGAAGGATGGGAAAGCAGAGAGTGATTGTTACATTTCTACCTTAGAAAATTTGGTAAGGGCATGAGTATTTCAGTTAGAGTAACTGTAAAACTTATCGTGCAAACTAGGATTTTCTTGGAAGTAGAGTACTTCTAACCAGTTCCGGAGGGGACCCTGGAACAGTGATGCGAAGTGGGAGTGTACTTGGGCCAAGCTGGATACAGAGTCCCCCTACTTGCTACAAAGAGCTCAGAGGTCTCTCTGAGAGTCTACCTTGTTTACAAATGATATTTGAGCCTTATAAGTTATTATGTAGCAAACTGTACTGAGAATAATGTAGGTCCAGACATAAAGAACCTTTCAAATACAAAAAATGTAATAAGTAAGCTACTTATTCATTCATTCATGTATATAACAAATATTTACTTCTTTCCTACTACGTGCCAGGTACTATGCTAGGTACCTGAACTGGGTTGAAAAAAAATCCCTAAACAATCCAGACATTGAGTTGCTCCTATTAATGTGATAAAGAAGTATTTCTACAAAACTTCAGCTATCTAGGACCTTCAAGAAATGGTCATAAGCGTTTAGTCAAATCATCTGGGTGGCTGAGATGTGCATCGTTTTAAGCAACGGCACATTCATTATGGAATCTTCTATATAGAAATAATTCCTCAATGTGTTATGATGCTAAACATAACTTTTCCTTAGAGAGTCAAAGTGATCAGACCCAATGAGAATGATACAGTACCAAGGCATGCAAATGCCCTCAGGAATTGCTAAAGAATACAGGGCTTCTAGCATTAATACCAAAACAGCCCACATGGCTCAGCATTTTGCATTCTTCCATTTATGTTTCATTATTTTTGTCTCCTTTTGACTGTTAGGCTGTCATTTGTTAGTATTAAAGTGATAATATAGTAGGATATGTAGGATAATATGACATATCCCCACTTTACAGATGAGAAACTTTGAGGCACAGAGAAATGAAGCAGTTTGCTCATAGTCAAACACCTGGGATTCGAACTCAGGCAGTCCACCACATTTGCCCATGCTGCCTTGTAAGCATTGCCACATCTGCCTGAATAAGCCAGGAACTTGAAAACTTTAGAATTTTGTATGAGAAAAAATGCTCTCAGACAGCATCTGAGAAAGGCGAGCCTATGAGCTTGGGGAAATCAACTCTATGACACCTAGATTTGTCATCAGGCATTTTTCTTTCTCTGTAGTTCCCAAATACGCCTGTGTAAGTGAAGTTTGTCAGATTACTCAGTTTGTCAAGTTCACTGAGCCTTGGAAATTAATTACGATTAAAATGAAAGCATTTTTACAATATAATCTCATATATATTTTGTCCAAATATTCTTAGGTTGGATATTTTCTCATGAGAAATTTAGATTTTTAGGAAAAGTAAAGTTTAATTTTAGTTACGTGAATTTTAAGAATAAAAAGGCAGTTCTTTGGTACAGTAACATGCCAGAAAGACATCAAGTATCAGGTGATAGAAATTTATAAAACACATGAACAAAGAACCCATTCAACTACTGGCTTATTGAAAAGCAAATGAGAACACTGTGTAGGTTGCTAAGACAACAGAGATGTGATGATTAACTGTGAGATAATGAGCAGAATCTTTGTGTCTTTCTGAATCAAATTTTTGGAATCTAAACCCTCCTCTGTATATGATAGTTGAAATTTTAAGAGTATTACTTAAAAAAAAAATGCCTTCAGGCTTTGAGGTCTGTTGGTAACTTGCAGCCTCTGATCAGGACAGAGCCCTTGTCTTGGAGGATGTGTGTGGTGTAGCAGAAAGAAGTGTCCCTGGCAGGGACCCAAGCCCATCATGCAGCAGTGATGGATGGGCTGCCTGTCAGAGATTCTCACCCATAGGTCAGGAAAAAATTATTTGCAATGGATTTATCAAAGTTGTAAGTAAATATTTCCAAAGTGCAGTAAGCAGCAGAAGTGGCAGCTTCTTCTAGAATGTTGCTACTTTAAATTTGAAACTCTGGGCTCACTGGCTTGGAGCCACCAGGCCCTCCTCACAGGTGCTTCCCGCCAGGCAGGGCTGCCACTGAAGGGCTGCGCGGTGGCTCATCCCCGAGGGAATGCACTTCCCCAGCCCCACTCTTGCTGTACTACCAGCTCCTGCAAGTCTTTGGTTCAGTATCGCCCAATTTAAACCCAGAACCTACTCCTTCCCAATTCTCCCCATACTCTGCTTTGTTCCATAGCATTTATCATCTTCTCAAATAAGCCATCATCATGCATGCTCCTGTTTTGTTCTTTTAAGTATGACAAGCACCCAGACTGGTGCCTGACACAGAGAAGATGCCCGTAAACTGTCACTTTAGGGGCAAGAATTAGTGTTCCTCAAAGTGAACCACTGAGAAGAAAACTGTAAGATCTTGTTTCTTCCCACCTTAGGTTGGCCCAACATGCAGAGGGCCTGCCAAAAATTTCTATTTTCTATTTTCTATTTCTATTTTCTATTCACTGGAGTCTAGAACTTTGCTCTAAAGATACCCAAGTCCTTACGGTTAAGGACTGATGCAGATCAGTGAATCCCAAGCGGTCCCTCAGCCAACACAGCATATACTCAGAGACCATTACTGTCCATTACTGTCCCCAACCATAATAATGTGGATTATCACTCTGATGCAAAGTAGAATCTTGTCTCAGTTCCTCAGGTCCTCTCCATAAAAGTCACTAAACTAAGGCTACGTTATGTGATGTGTTACTCTGACCAAATTAATTCAAAGCAGCTAACAGTCTCAAGAAAGACTGTTTCACATTATTAACCATAAAGACTTCAGAGGAACTCAGTTTACTGTAAGAGGGGCTGAACCGGGATCACAGCCATTCTCTGGAACTCATCACTAATAACACGTGGGGAAATCAAGTGTTTTCTCATCTTTAGAGAATAAAGCAAGCTGTCAGGAAGAAGCAGCCAGAGCCCTCCCACTGCCACCATGCCTATTTCAAGCTGAATTTATTATTTCATGCTTTATAATATGTTTATTGGTTCTTAAGACAAATAAATAATACACGATGTAGAAAATTTGGAAAATGTGTTTAAATCATGAAAAAAATTAGCGTAAAATGTCACCTCAAAATAACCGCAATTTGCTCACTGTCTCTCAGGCCTTTTCGGTGAGTCTCAGAGGTAGCTTCGCTGCCTCCAGGCACCTGTGCTACGGCTGCTCTGTCAGCACAAGTACAATTTAATCATGTTATTACCTGATCAGCAATCCACCGGTGACCTCCCAATACCTGGAAAGATGGGCTGCCAAAATTTCAAATTTAGACTCTAGGTTATTGGTCACTGGTTGTATTTCTTTGAATGTGTTCGACAGTTGGTTTTGTTTTGTTTTTTAACATAAGTCCAAATCTATACACTCATTTTGGCAATATTATCTTCAGAAAGATAAGTAATTTAAACTGCTGCATGAAATGCATTCATCAGACAATCAGGTAAATGGAGGAAGTGGAGAAAGTAATTTATATCTGCAATGGCATTTGAGAGCAGGAGAGAAGGACTGGGCCCACTGAACAGCAACTGGTCAGCTTGGGGACTGGGACAGGAGGGGCAAATATTGCAAGATGGGTTTTCAGCAAGAGGTGAGTGGAGTACCTCTTTCCTTTGAAGTATGGCTGCCACTTGGCGTAAAGCTCTCTCACGCGATCTCCTCTTTGCTGACGGCAGCTTGTAGATGTTGGACCTATAAAATCAAGCTCCAAGTCTCTGTACAAGTGGAAGTGATACCACTGAGTTATATCTGGATTATATGAAATGAAGGACTTGGGAAGGGGTGCTGGAGAAAAAAGGCCTGGGCAAAGGTAGAAAGTAGAGGGCCCTAGTTGGGTTATCTGCTCAGCAGTCTTTTCTTGGAAGTTCTTCTCACCCTTGCTTCATATGCTCCCAGAGGTGGCTCCTGAAAGCCAAGTGCCTGTTTTGTGAACCTGTCCCTCTGATGCTATTCCCTTCCCTGGAAATTTGGAGCTGAGATAAGGAACAAGAGAGAGATTCTAGGCTAGAGATTTTACTTATTTAGGTAAAAAGTATAATATCAGGAGCAGTGTCACATAGGCATTTTCCTCCTACTGTGAGACCTTGAGAAAAAATAAGACCAATCGGCCAATCTTCACCAAGAGGTAAAGGCAAAAGTAGCGAAGCAGCTAGGACCTCCCTGAGCAAGAAATGACCAGGAAGGTGGTCCCTACTCACACATCTTAAAAATCCAGCACACCTTCTCTTCTCAGGTTCCCTAATGTATCACATCCTTGTTTAATATCGAAACAACAAAGTGACAAACAAACAAGCAAGACTCCTCTTTTCTGCTTAAACTGCCTCACAGTGGTAGCTACAACCAATGAGTCCTAACAACAACAACAACAAAAAAAAACCACTAGAAATCCAAGCCAGCAACACTCTGTGCTATTACCCATTTTCCAATCTCACCGACTATTTTCCCGCACGAATCAAGTGGGACGACTCACCACCTATAAAAGTCCCCATCAGGGGCTCCTGGGTGGCTCAGGCAGTTAAGTGTCTGCCTTCGGTTCAGGTCATGATCTCAGGGTCCTGGGATCGAGCCCCTCACCTGCGGGGAGCCTGCTTCTCCCTCTCTTTCTGCCTAGTGCTCCCTTGCTTGGGTGCACATGCACACGCGCGCTCTCTCTCTGTCGAATAAATAAATAAAATCTTAAAAAAAAGAATCCCCATCAGTTTCACTTTCTAGTCCTTTCTTGTACCTCACTGGGGTTCTCTTTTCCCCATTTCTTCCAATCTTATCTATTCTTTGACATTCAGCCATGGCCCTGAGTCTTGCCTGCAACTCCTTCCTAGCACTGCAGCCTCACAGAGCTCAGGGTTCAAGTGGCACTCTCGTGGTATTCTCCTCCAGCCCGCTAGTGAAATGAGCTCATCTGTAGAACTACCAAGCAAGTACTACCCAAAAATGGATGCTTTCAGGAAGCCACACAGTACATAAATACCTTATCTGACTCTAAGGTCTATATAGGAAATGAGGGCCGGAGAAGGAAAAAATGAAAATCAAAGTACATATGTCACTGGTATAACTTTCTCTGGAACGCACTTTCCGAGACCCATGGTAGAGACATGTATTTTTTTTTTTTGAAGATTTTATTTATTTATTTGACAGAGAGAGAGAGCCAGTGAGAGAGGGAACACAAGCAGGGGGAGTGGGAGAGGAAGAAGCAGGCTCCCAGCAGAGGAGCCTGATGCAGGGCTGGATCCCAGAATGCCGGGATCACGCCCTGAGCTGAAGGCAGATGCCTAACGACTGAGCCACCCAGGCGCCCCTAGAGACATGTATTCTTAGGTTGGTTTGCAACTAAAGGAAGAATAGGAAATTAGACCAAATGAATATCTAACAGATCAGAATAAGGGCAATAGGGCAGTAGATAACAGGAAGCCCAAAGAGTCACTGGCCTCTTACCAGCACTAGGTAAAAACATGTATGTCCTTATTTTTACCTCACACACACAATTCTTTTTTTAAGATTTATTCATGCTTCTGTGTGTACTCTAAACGTCTACTAAATTCATTTTCTGAACAATGAACAGGGCAACCCCATTTGGAAAGTGTCATTAAGAAAGGCTCATCTGACAGCCTGGCAGAACAGATAGGCAAGGTCTATAGGAGCCAAGAGAGCCACTTGGAAGTTTGTTGTATTAATTCAGAGGTAAGGTGAGGACAGCTTGAACTTTCACAGCAGCAGTGGGAAGGGCAGGATAAAAAGATGCCAAACATAGCCGAGGAAAATTAAATACAACTTGATGACCAACAGGACTTGGGAAAGGAAAGAGAGAAAGAGGTCAGAGATTACTCCAGAGTCCTGACACAGGACACAATTGAGAGAATTATCACTGGAAAGAAAAGATCCTGGGGGACGGAGTGTAATCACCATAATTTTTTACAAGAGGAGTTTGAGACGGCAGAGTGAAATCCCCAATAAAATTGTCTTAGGGATTTGTGGTTTCAAGAGACATTCCAGGAGAGATGCCAAGCTAGCTCTGTCATCTGGAAGTTACTGTTCACTACACAGGTATGTATGAGGACCTGGTACATGCTAAGCACATGATACAACAGGCACCAGAAGGACGTAGATGTAACCCTTTCCCTTGTGGAGCTTATAGTGCAGTGAAGGAAGTGAACAGTAACCAAATGAGGAGCTTCTGAAGGAGAAGCGTGCATGGGGCCACGCAGCCAGAGGACAGTGGGTCTGGACCACGGGGCTCACCAGGGAAGAGCAGAGATCCTAGAAGGGTCGAACTGAAATGAAATTGGTGAGCAAAGCTGGGAGGGGGAGCAGAGCAGCCTCCATGGGAGGAGAATAGCACCTGTGAGTGCAGACCCTTCCACCAGGGGAAGCCTGACTGAAACCAACGTGACAGGAACAGCAGCAGCCACAGCATAGGAGGCATTGCGGGCCATGTCAAGACTGGTGAGCAGAGGGGCGCCTGGGTGGCTCGGTCGGTTAAGCGTCCCATGCTTGATTTGGGCTCAGGTCATGATCTCAGGGTTCTGAGACTGAGCCCAGTGTCAGGCTCCCTGATGAGTGGGGAGTCTGCTTGTCTCCTTCTCCCTCTCCCTCTGCTGCTCCCCCTGCAAGCATGCTCTCTCTCTAATACATAAATAAATCAACCTTTAAAAAAAAAAAGAGTTGTGAACAGAAATTACATGTGAAAAACATGAAATGGAAAGCAAGCAAAAAGATAGCAAAACCTAGGGATCTGAAGACATTAAGCAAGAGCTAAAAACACAGGTGTATATGAATTAAGTACCAATGATGAGGCCCTTCTTTCCTTTAGCTACAGCCCATCCTTCCCCCCTACTGGGTTTAAGATGTCTTGTTCAGTTTTAAAGACATAATAAGAAACTGTTCTGTGAGTACCAGTGTGTAACGGCCTTTCACATGTATGATTTTACTCTCATTTACTCATTTAATTTTGGAAGATAATTAAATTTAGAGAGGAAATATGCAAAAAAATTAAGTATAGAGATAACACTAAGCTATGTTGGGTAAAAAAGATACATCACCAGGAGTCCCCAGTGAGCTCCAGGAAAAGGCTGATCAGAAACCTGTATGACAAGACACTTAAAAACAATAATCTAAGTTTTGAGACTGTTCTTTAAATCTTCAAGTAACACTAATTGATATCAGGGATTTAGCAGATACCTTAGAAAATCATCTGAGGAAATCAGCTCAATATGCTTCCCTGACCCAAAGGGTCAAGATATCCCAGATACTGAGGATACAATTAACAGCAACACAGAACACATTTTTCATTCGTGTTCAGAATCCCAGCTGCTTCCACACCTGTAAATCTGTCAACACACATCAGAGAAGGCAAAGTGGATTCAGGAAACTTCCAGTAAATGCTAGCCAAAATGATGAAGAGACTAGAGAGACATCCTCATGAGGCCAGGCTTTGAAATGAGATAGAATGTTTGCACAATTGGAAAGAAAAAGATTAAGGCATAGTCTGACTCAGGTTAACTAAATCATTTTATATATAGGTGGAGTTCCCAGATTGAGTTCTTTCTTTTCAAATCCCCAAACAGGAGAATTAAATCACACCCTTAGAATATTTATCCATCATCTATCATTTTCAAGGCAAGTTGAAAGAGGCAGTTTTAAACAACTAGAAGGAATTAATAATTACTTTGTATTGTGATTAGTAATTTTCTGGGTTCTATAGTCCAAAATACTAGTCTATAGTATTTGCTAGTATGTAACTAAGTCTAAGAAATGCCCACATAAACGTGGACTGGACAGCTAGACTGTGTTACTGAACCTGTGGTACTACATTCTGAAATTTGCAAGTTTGAGAACATGCAATTTGATAGTAATGAATTTTGATGCTTTAGAGACAGAATATTGGGCTAGATGGGCCTCTGATTTGACACAATGAAATGCAAATGTGTATTTTCACAAAGGGGCCCTCACTTTTCACTGCTATGAAAAAATACAGCATTTAAATATTTGATAGGATATTCTATACCAACAAACATTTTAGACTTCTGGAAGCATTACAATAATTATTTTATCAGCAAATAAACATGTACAGCTTAATGCCTTAAATATGACATTGTTAAATCATAATTGTTTACATAACATGAATTAGTTGCATCTTCAAAGATTTTATACATAGACACTGATTAGATCAAATTCCTGAGGCTCACTGAAATATTAGATATTACACTGAGATTCATTCGGTGCTTCTTTAAAAGCTGGAGTCATTTTGCCTTTCTCCTGGTAACTGTAAAGTCAGTATAGACTAGGGCAAGTCACAGCACTCAACCAAGCCTTTGCTGATTTCAGGAAACCCCATTTCTTAGCAAACCAAATTTCTCAACCTAGGAAGTGGGGAAGAGTACACCCCCACCATTACCTACTGAATCATTCTCTTTTACTTTCACATGGAAAACCTATCATTGTAGCTCATAGGTACCAGGAGTCCTTCCCATATCTGAATTCTCTTCCTTAGATTCCCCTACTGTAATCTGCTAGTGGTTGGTACTGTGGGCAGGCTGAGAGAAAAAGAACAGACATATTTCCTAGAAGTCACTTCACACAGCCAATTTCACCAAAATGTTTATTTCCAGCCATTCCTTAATTAACAGAAGTAGAAAACAAAATTGTTGGATTTGAGCTTCATTTCTTTTTTGTGCTCTTGATCTCTCCTTGGTGAAAATGCTGTACTAGTTAGTGACCCAAACAGGAAAAAAGCGAAGGGAAGCCAAATTCCATCAAAGGAAATCACCAAAGAAATCATTCAGGTTACCAGGAGGACTATTTTAACATACAGCCATATTTGTATACAGGATATTTGCCAAGAATGCAATTACAGAATGAAATAAATTATTTCCTCACGTCTTATCAGAAAGAACTGAAAGTAGAAAAGTTAAAAGTATGTGAGGCTTATAGAAATTTCTATTAGCTTCACTTGTCCAGAATCTATTCATTATAGTATAGTTAAACAAGATTCACGTATTTTCAGGGAAGGCTCAAAGGAGGCACAAATCTACACAAAGAAATTCACCATCAATATAGGGGGGAAAATCAACATAAAACTGATATTTCTGTTCATGTTTTAGGATAGTCTATCCAGTAATAGATAATTTTAGGGTAAGATAAACTATGTAAAAAATACAGATTTTAGTTTTCTCTCGTACCCATTTTATGGTTAACGTTAGTTTTAGGAACAAAGGTCAACAATACTATTACATCAGAAACACAGAGGAAAGCAATAAAAAAAAGAAAAGAAAAAAAAAAGGTCAGTTCTTCTAAGAAGCACATTATATCCCTTCCCATATGACATCAAGTTCAATACAGTTTTATGAGCCTGAGAAAATATAGTCCCTAATATCTGACGTTTAATATATACATATAATGTTATTTCTAATACATTTTTACCTTTCTTACATAGGTTTGTAAAGTCTCTTTTTCCCAATCTACCAGTCACATCTGTAGCCCAAACATTTCTTTCCAAAAGAGGAATTAAAGCCAAGCAAGACAAAGAATTTGCTGATACACATATGTCACCATAAGTATTTTCCTTACAAAGTCTCCACACCCAATTTAATTACTTCCCTACTGTAAAAACACTTTCCATCTACATTTATTCTAATCTTTTCAAATCCAAAACCAACACACTATAAAGCTAGCTAAATAAATGAATTATATTAGCTTTAGGTTCCAAGTGAGGCAGCACTTTATAAGGCAGCAGGTCTCCAGCTTGCATGCATTTTATGCTGATGCAGTATTTCATTTGGAGCTCAATTCTCTACTTTAGATTTGTTTAGAATAAAATTATCTAGCCCCAGGCTTTAAATCTAAATCTGAATCAGTCAATCTCTCTCTCCTTCTTTCTCTGTTTTGTGCTCTCTTTCTCTCTCTCTCTCTCTCTCTCTCTCTCTCACACACACACACACACACACAAACACACATGCACATGTGCAAAGGGAGGGAGGGAAGGAAGGAGAGGGAGAGAGAGAATGAGAATACAGGAAGGTTTGTGGTTCTAATGAGAACAAAAGAATGTATCCATGTACATATATTGCTAAAATGATGCTGCCTGGTGTCCATAATAAAGGCACTGTGCTGTGTGGTGTGTGTGTGTGTGTGTGTGTGGTGTGTGTGTATGTGTGTTTAATAGGTGATAAAAACTGAGCCTCAGAGCACATGCATATAATAAGTACTATTTTTGGCATTCTTGGATTCGTTGACTATTCAATAAGTTATTGTATCATTTTTGTGTAGAATGATATTTTGCCTATTTTTATTTTCTTGGCATTCCGTCACTGCATTAACTAAGTGCCAGTTTTAGCACTCTAATACCTACTATCTATGAGTAAACAGAGAAGTCAAGAATAGCCATGTCTTTATGTTACTGACACTTTTAGGGTGTGGAGACTGTCCCTTGCACCAGAAGGTAGGACAGGAGACCAGCCAAGATCAAAATGTGTAGGCAGTCTTGAACCAATAAATGATTCTCGCTCATGCTGAAGGTCTTTCCATCTTGTATTTTAGTAAGTAAGGACTCTTTTTTGTTTTTGAGATTACAAAGCTTCAGAGTCATTAGAGATAGATTTGCCTAATGTGACCTATTTATATCACAAATTAGGAAACTTTTAAAAGGAGCTAATCTGTGGCAACCGCCTCTTGGTTTCCAGGAAGTGAAGATATTTTTTCAATTAATATATATTATACATTATATATTAATATAATATATTCTATGTTATAAAATAAAATGTATTTTAAATAATCTTCTTAAAATAACCACAATTTACCTTAAAAACAAAATTATGCTTTTAAGGCCATATAAACTGGGTTTTGCTAAATAAAAGAAAATGATCTAATTCTGGTTCAAATACACTGAGTTCAAAATTCTCTGCTTTTCATCTAAGTTATTGATATCAATTGTGAACACAATTAGTTTGGTGGCTTTCTACTTGTTTAAAATTTATTTAAGCATAACACCATATGCAAAAATCCTGAGCGGACGTAAGGGAAAATTTTTTGATATGAAATGTTAAATAAGGATGATGATATTGCTCTGTGGTTTTTGTTTTGTTTTGTTTTAATAATCCTCAAGATCAGCTTTGCAAAAATTATCTAATTACTTAAATAACAAGTCAAAGGTAGGTTACTCAGAAAGATCAGCAAAATGATTAGGAAGGAAATGCCCACAAGGATTAGAGCTTAGACCTTTCTTTCTCTCCATGTGTCCTGGAATTACTCTGCTTTGTAGGAAAACCTTTAATGGTTCAAATGCTCTGATAAGCTACTTGTTTATATTTTGATATCTGACTATAAAGGACAAAGACAAAATGTCAAAGAACAAATGTGAAAAATCCTATACCATATTTGAATGCTCTTGGTCCAAAAGAAAAGGCCATTTACAATCATTTTAATATAAGATGTATCAGAATTAACTATAGGAATATCATACTGCATAAAATGAAGGAAGAGTTATTGAAGCTGTCATTATATATAATATAATATAATATAATATATGCTTGTTCTCAAAAAAAAAAAATTATGGTGGCTATAAACATTTTCCCTAGATGTGTATTGCTGTATTACACCGAGAAAATCACTTTTTACATCATACACTGGGGCAAGGAGGACAAAATAAACTACGAACCATCTCACCATTAAATACAAATTTCTTAATATAAGAAGTTATATCATTAATATCATACTCAGGTTATGCTTATTATTGTAATGGTATTTACAATACTTTTTAAAATGCAAGCCTGGATTTTGAAATGAAAATCTGTAGGACTGAAAATATCTATTGGGCATCTGGTCTAAGCACAAACAAAAAAACGGTGCTAAGTTCTTGGATGCAGTGGTCTGACCACATTATTGCCTCACTTCTACAGGCTCCAAACAACCAGAGAGAAGGCCAAGTCAATTTTGATTTTTCCAATTTGAGAGCATTCTCAAAATCTAGCAATGTTTTATCAAAAAAAGAAAAAAAAAAGGAAGAAAAGAAATACTGTAGTTTTATTGGTAAACACAGATTTGAAAGTTATTCGGTTTCTGGAAAAATTTCAGATGTGAATACATTATAAGAAAAGATTAGAAAGAACACTGTAGCTGAATTCACATAGTGAATGGGAAGGGAAGAGGTTTTTAAGTATTTCTAGAGGATGTTTCTACCATCATTCTTTAAAGCTGACTTCAATCGGATTTCTTTTTATTCATATTATCATTAATGGTACCCTAGCCAATATAAAATGTAGTTTTCATAAAGAAAAAGTTCTTAAAGAGCCTCAACGTTTCAAATCACAGTTGTATCTGGAGTATGACATCTTACTAGTTAGTTCTCCAAAATTGCCATTTTCCTTAGTGGAGTCCCGGCCTCTATTTTACAGTACCTGGAATTCTGAGCTTCTGAAACGTCTGATTCTGTGCACGTTTTCTTTACCTGTAAGAAAAGAGGACTAGTTATTCATGAAAATACAACTCCCTCACTCAGGTTCACACACTTGGTGAAGTGGATACAGCGCTGCTCACCGAGATCTCTACAAAACAATCCGCACGTTTTCCAGCGGCAGCATGCGGTGCTAAACAGCGTATTTCATTATTATCCCAGGATCAGCAGCCAACGCACTTCCCTAGACTCCATCAGTATGTAAAATGTTCAGCTGAAATGGCTTGGGACTAGCTTAACTGGGAACAAAGAAACCAAAGAACCAGGTTTCCCACTTGGGAACAAGAAGGCCATACTGTTCTCAATTCACGAAGAAATGTTTTTCCAATTGATACCACTTTCGCCCCCTACCACAGTGCACAATGACAAACACCAGGTTCTGGGGGCAAAGCATCGTGCTAGCAAAAACATTCACATATTAATTTTCTTTTTCCCAATCCAGTGGCTGTATGTTTTATCTATTTCTCAGCATATCAATTAAGTTTCAGCAGGGCTCACAGACTTCTCACACATATTTGCAGTATATTTTGCAGACTGTATTTCCACTTGGCAGTTTTTAGCTTTTTACAAAAGGATGAAAATTTAAAAAAAAATGAAGAATGAAAAGAATGAAAATTAACTTTTGCTTCTAGGACTTGCTAAACATTTCTGGACAACAGTGTGTGATACATTCTCTGAAAGAAAGTAAAGCACAAATCCACTGTCTTTCACAATTTAACTTCAAGCACAGATACTTTATCTGATCGCTATGGACTTAAGGGTATATTATATGCAAAGTACACTCAATTTAAAAAATTCCTTAGTTAATATGGAGCACCAACAATACACATTTACAAGTCCACTGTTAGACACTCTGGGTGTTAATATCGTGAGGGCCCATCTATGCAACCTACAGAATCCAGGTATTTTAAATTCTAATACGAAGCTTGGAAGTGAAAAGTAAGTACTGGATATACACCACAGGCACACACCATGGGTGTTAACTGTGATACAAATGGCATCATTTAAAAGTAAGTTTTGAGGGGCACCTGAGTGGCTCAGTCAGTTAAGGGTCTGACTTTGTCTCAGGTCATGATCTCGGGGTCCTAGGATCAGCCCTGCATCAGGCTCCCTGCTCAGTGGGGAGTCTGCTTGTCCTTCTCCATCCGCCCCCTCCCCCCACTCATTCTCGTGCTCTCTCTCTTTCTAAGAAATAAATAAAATCTTTAAAAAAAAAGAGTAAGTTTTGAATTTTAAAGATGCAGCTTTGTCTTTTCAGCTCATAAAGTAATTCTTTCCTCCTCTGACTCAGAATACTTAAAAAACAAACACACAAAAAACTCCTACACTTTCAAATATCTATGTCTTTTGCTTTCATTTCTAAGCCTAGACATTTTCATCATCTGGGAAATCAATTATTTTGCTTGATTAACCACATTCTCTTTTGTATCCTGCGTATACATTCATACAACATGAAAATAAAGCTGATGAGCAAAGAGATTAGCATCCCTATACAATCATGTGACACCTTCTGTGCTCTTAACATGGAACTCAGCACCATGAGATAGAAGAATGAAGAAATATTTTCAGGAGCAATTAAAAAGAAAAAAAGTTTTAAAAAGGGATACTTTTCTTAAAATATAAACAAAATTTACTACAAAACCCACAAAAATCTTAGGTCCACTAAAAATTGTCCAAAAAGGGGGAAAAAAAAAACTATAAGGGAAGGATACCAGAACAAAACCCTTGTTTCCCACTGGTTCCTTCCTATTGGTTCCTCACCAGAAATTATATGAACTGTCCAGTGAACATACAGAATCACCTCAAAGTGAATGTTACTTTCCTCAAGACTATGCTGACCAGACTTTGGGATGGCTGAAGGAGCTCCAGACCACATTAGCGAACTAGACATAGACTCCCAAAGTAAGAGTCAGAACCAGACAAGCTTCCTGTGGCTTAAAAAACAAACAAAGAATCTTTTTAATACTCCTGGTTTTATAAAGCATCGTTCTCCAAATAATTAACCAGACAGTTCCGATTACTTTAATTTATCCTCAAAGTAGTAATTATAATGGCAGAGAACACATACTGATTACTCACTGTCTAGTACCCACGGAGTCTCAGATTCATAGGCAATGCTAAATAAGTATGTGATGAAAGACTTAAGTTGATACAGATATTCTTTATCTATACATATTGCTAGAGCTATAAATTCTACAAAGTAAATCCTTTTTAGGAGTTTCAGCCATTTGTTCATGGTCTAATGAGGGGAAAATAATATTTAGAATACCATGACTGCTATATGAAAGGTCTCTGCAGTGCTATGGATGCTCAGAGGACAAGAGACCCCAGCCAAAGGAAGATGACTTCTCAAGTGAGCCTTAAAAGACAAAGTCTTCAAAGACTAAATCTGGAGAAAGGTATTTCAATATCATGGGATTTGCCAGAGGAATCCTATTATGAAGAAGACCTTACATATGACAGAGAATTCAGAATTTAATCTTTGGTCACTCAAGACCATTGAAGAGCTTTAAAAGACAGCTTTGGTAGAGGTGATGGAGAAGATAGTGGAGAAGGGGGACAAAGTGAAGGCTGTAGAGACTAATGCAACAGGAGAGAGTTTAAGGTCCACCAAAGCAGAGATGGCACTGATCTTGCATATCACTACATCCCTAGCCTTGAGTAGATTCTGCTCCCTGTTATGGTCTGAATGTCTGTGTCCCCCCAGAATGCATTTCTTCAAATTCCAAGCCCTGGAGATTATGAAGTGGGGCCTTTGGGAGGTGCTTAGGTCATCAGGGTGGCACCTTTAGGAACGGGATTGATGCTCTCATGACATACGGACACAGAAAGGCGGCACTGGCTATGAGCAGGGAAGCAGGCTGTCACCGCATGACCATGCTAGTGCTTTGATCTTGGCCTTCCAGCATCCAGAACCACCAGAAATAAATTTCTGCTGTTTATAAGCTACCCAGTCTGTGGTGTTTTGTTACGGCAGCTCAAATGGACTTAGGCATTCCCAAATACTAGTTTACTAAGTGAATCACATTCAATCCATTGGTGAGAGACGGTGACAACCTAAATTAAGACAAGAGCCATGAGGGCAGAGGTGAGAGGATGTTTTTGACAGATATTCCTGAGACAGAATTGACAGAACATTATTACTGACTGAAGCAAAGTACCAAGATGAACACGATCTGATCTAGTAATCTGTCCTTGAAAAGAAATTTTGGTAATACCAAAGACCAAAAAAGATGTTAACTTGTACCTTCTTTAAAATACTTCAAAAAACCCCTATCTTATTTCTGAACTGATGGAGAAAAGTTAAGTGAATCATTAAGAAACTTATGTTTATTGTGCCTTGATCATGGAACTAGAAGGCAAATGGATAGCTGTACCTAAATTTGAACACCCCCTCCCATCTGAGAGATCAACAACTCTTAATTAAATGATGGCTGCTTAAGTATGCACGCTATTGGAAAAAGAATATCCTTACAAAATATATTGAACCTTCTGTTTTCAGTGATTACCAATTTAGTTTTGAATTTGTTTTTGAAAAAAGTTGAAACAAGCAGGCCAAGAAATGAGGCAGAATTTCATGCCCATAATTCAAATCCAAATCCTAGTTTTCATAAGGACACATAAGGAGGTGAGTAAAAAATATGCCAAGAGGAAAAAGATGAACAGTGTTATATGCATTTAATAGGCTGCACTAATGTGAATTTTTTCCCTACTTAACATTATAAAAGTACAGGCAAAATCAAAGCAAAATGACAAAGAATTACAGGTTTATTTTAAGAAAATAACTATTTAGAATGTAATGAACATAAAAACATCAAAACCCTGAATTTTTGGAATGAATGAATGAAAGCTAAAAATTCTAAGTATTTATTATATGCCAGGCTCAATGCTTAGGTAGAAACTACTTTTTTCCCAATTCGTAGATGAGAATACTGAGAACCAGGAAGATTAATCTGCAAACAAGTTGTGTAGGAAACTTCAATTCCAGGTTTATAGAGGCATTTTAACCAGTACATTAAGAACCTAAAATTCATAAACATACAACCTAACATGTTTAAAATGAAGATCAAAATGTCTTGCTATTTACAAGTTGAATTTTTACTACATCATAATAATGATAATTGCTGTCATTTATTAAGCAATTACTTTTTTCCACTTACTGCGCTGGACTATGTATATATGTAATCTCATTTAATTTATGAAGACAGGTGTGATGGATGAAATCCTCCTTCTACAAATGAGAAAACTAGGGCCCAAAGAGGTTAAGCAACTTGTCCAATGTCCCACAGCTAGAACTAACAGGGATGGAATTAGAACTGAATACTGTGCATCAAGCCTTTCTTTCTCTTCTATGCTAGATTCGCCGGTTGCTTTTAGTAGGTTTTTTAAGAGTTGAAACTAACATCCCATGGAAGAATTTTTAAAGAACCTACTAGTTATTTCTTATCATACATCAACTTAAGGGAATCTTTTAAATTGGGCTACTGAAGTAACCTGTCTTTACCAAGCACTGGTAACATTTAAAGTCCATATAAGCAAAGCGAAATGCAGGTTTAAAGGAATTTTCCAAATACCTCCAGCACCTAGTGCCGCTACCAACACCCCAACAACTGCAAAAAAAAGGTCTAACATGAAAAACGACTTCTGTGCTTTTGCTGGTGTTTTACAACTGAAATATCAGGAGCGGCTCATTCAAAAGAGGTTTACTGAATGCACTGGGGTGTACTCGGTACCATTCTGGGCATGGGATGAACCAGACCTGAGGACTCCAACCGAGTAGCCCCTAGCCACCTCTGGCTATTTAGAACTTGCAGTGCAGCTGGTCTACACTGAGATATGCTGTAAATGTGAAAGCCACACAGGATTTCAAAGAGTTAGCATGAAAAAAAAAATGTAAAATATCTCAGTATTTTTTATATTGAGAAATGAAATATTTTAGATATATTGGGTTAATAAAATAATTTCCCCTGTTTCCTTTTATTTTTCTAAGGCAGCTACTAAAAAACTGAAAATACACATGTGGCTTACACACTATTTCTGTGGAACAAAACTGACTCAGACCCACAAAAACCTGCCTGCATGGATCACACATTCTAGAGGGGACGACATGCAGTAAGTCTGTAAATAGGCAAACAAAGAACATGTCAGTGGTAAGTTCCAAGAGAAAGCAGAGTAAAGGGGTTGAGAACACTGCTCAAGAATATTACAATAGTTAGCCAATTATAAAAGTAGTTCTAATTTCATAATACTACTCATCCTTCCAGTTTTTCAGGCTGTATGTACGTAAGTAATGTAAGTTGTACTTTTTAAATGAATTGTAAAGAATGTTGGATTTGGTATTGAGAGTAATCAACAGTTTCAATGTCTGGAAAATATGTGCAGAAGATATCATCTCTAGAGTTTTTTCATTATGACTACTATATTCAAGTATAAAAATCACCTTAAAATTTTTCCTATTTTCTAATCACTCACATGCTTTAAGAAGCTTACAGTCCTCTCAGGAAAAACAGAATTAACTCATTTAGAAAAATTGCAGAGAAGAACAAGTTTCTTTTATCCCATCCACCATCTTCTAAAAAAGCTGGAGCCAATTATCCCAATTATTTTCTACTTAATCTTACTGTTTATAAATCCTGAAACATTAGAGATAATAAAAAATAAAGGATAGAATAATAGATGATGACATTTTAAAAAGACCGGTTTTGTAACTGTATTTTGTTTTGAAATGAACTTTAATGATTAAGTCTTAGGATATATTATACAGTGATAATAAAGGATCAATTCTGCAATTATAAATCCAAGATGAAAACTTCAAAGATGAAAGTTTACTGATGTAAGGAATAGCTCATTACACGTATTTTTATGGATGGTGTGTAAGACAATCCTTATTTCTTCACTAAACTGTGTAGAAAATATAAATTCGATTTGAATGCAGTATGTTTAAGGAAAAAAAAGGATAAAAAGTCATATAAAAATAAAATGTGTTCTCCAAATGCAAATTATATTATAGATTATTGCATGGAAAATTCTTTGTAAACACAAAAAGTGACACAGAATTATTGTCAGCAACAAAAATTTAGGTTGCCAACTTTGGTTGTATTTCAAATGTGAATGAAATGCAAATCTGACTGAATAAATGATATTTATACAAATACTGAAACATGTCAGTACCTAGCATCTTATATTAACATCCATGTTATAAAATGTATTTTATGACCTTGGAGTAAGTAAAGTTGTAAATAATTGCCCAATAAAGCAGAATAGGTATCTAACTTCAGTTACCTTTAGGTTCTGACTTAGTGAAAATAAGAGACTGCCTGAAATATCAATTGTTGTGACATTTCTCATATTTTCTAATAGTTAGAAAGTTGGTCATATCTGAATTCCAAATTATATAATGGAAAGAAAAAGTCTTTTCTTGTAATTATTCCTCTGATTCTAGGAATATAACTTATGCTCTCATTAAATACATTTTAATTAGATGACCCTTTTAAAAACATTTAATTTTCTACAATTAGTTGAACCAGCTGATACTTTCATGGGCTTCCTCAGGTCATCTTGTTCTCAAGTTAGTAGCATTAAATAAATACAAATTAAAATATGTCTTTTTTTATTTTACTTCAGAATGCACATAGTAACATAACTAACAAAATATAAAAGTAGGTATGTGAACTAATTTTTAAAAACTGAGCCAAAATAATAATAGCTGGAATATTCAACAAAATGCATAATTTTTACTATGGAGGCTTTTGCTAAAAATTATTCTAATATTTGTTTACTTGGAATAGTCAAATAGAATATATGTTCAATTTTGTAAATATGATATTTACAAGTTAATACCACTCTAGAACTTAGTACTGGATGAATACTTTCATGAGATAATCTATGACTATTTGCGCAACCAAGTAATTATGATTTATGTTGAGAAGATCAGCACAGAGTTGCTAGTCTGCTAGTAGTCCCAAACAAATACAAACTTGGACACTATCTAAACTGACTTCAACTAAAATGTCTCCACATTCCTCCACAAGACCTATTTTACATTTTTCTCTATGTTACAGTTAATTTCTTGACTTCTAAAAACGTAAGGCATAAAAAACATCTTTGGAACGCAAAAGTTGTCAAGCAGTTTTTAAAAATATATCACTGTTTTAATATGCCCCCACAAACTGAGAGGCTTCTAAAATTAAAATAAAATAAAATAAAATAAAAAACATAAAATAAAATGCCATTTTGCCAGAAGATGGTCAAAAAATGACGTCTTAGGGACAGACTTTATAAAAATCTCATTATTAAATAATCTAAATCTACTTTTATAAAGTGTCATTCTTTCTTAGAAACAAAAATCTTCCAGCTCTAAAATGCATACATTTCTGAAATCCTCATGGAGTTCGGAACATGTCTTTACTCTTCCCTTTACTTAGTATGTCCCTTTTCAACCTCTTTAACGTTGCTTCCCCCAGCTTCTCCCCTGCAACACCAAGTATCATTTTCCCAAAGCCCAAGCTATGTATTTATTATAAAAGTGAGGGAACTCTACAACAGAGCTAGAAAATTTACATCCACTTCAGCTCAAAGAAAAATTGCCATATCCTTTAACTGCTGTACATAGATCAAACAAAGATACAATTGAATACTCCATTTTTAACTGCAACAGTAAATAAAATAAGCATATAAACAGTAAGGTTAGTGCGTTAATAAGTACAAATCCACAACCAAAAACCTGAAGTAGTAATTATTTTACTCCTCTAGTATTGGACTGTCATGGGCAAGATCTTGATTTCTGGCCTTGAAAGCAGGGGGCCTTCTAGGACCCCGGTTTGGGGGAGGGAGGTTATACAAAATCACCCACTGGGGAGGAATTGTATTTTAAAAGTAAAAAATCCTATAGGCTATAACTCTTCGTCAACTACAACTGTCACAACAGCGTTCACGTTATTTGAGAGTTCATTGCAAGGTTGGATATATTTAAAACACAACTTAGTAGCAATGACTCAGGGAAGAAAGCATAATTATATATGTACAGCATATAAGTATTAAATCAAATGTCAAACCTCATAAGTTTTTAGGATTTGGAAGCACATTTTCTCCTTAATTACGCCAGAGTCCTTTGTCACCTGCCATAAACTGCACTTACACGATATGAAATAGCCAGGAAAATTTCAAACTCCTTCTAAAGGTATGTTTTTTCATTATTACCCAACAGGGACTATATCAAAGGTAACATAGTACTTAAAATGCCACAAAAGGGACCATAAGATGCCTTCACATATCACATTACAGCACATATGAAAGGGTTTTTTTCCCCCCTCCAAGTTTGGAAACGAGACTAGACTGTTCAAACATGATCTCTCTCTAAATAAGATAGATAAGTCTTAAAAGGATTTTTTTTGGTCTCACAAACATGTACTCTAAACACCTAAGAGATATTTACCCATAGATGTTGGTCTTGTTTATACGTTATGTGTACATGTTCCTTTGCAGTCCTGGGTGTCACAAAGCAGACAGCATTAAAACAACAGAGGAGCAAAGTGGGATGGATATTCAATTCTAAACCAAGAACTAGTACATAATGAGCATAATGTTAATCTGGTAGAAAGAAGCCACTGCAATTAAGTTCAAATTGCTGTCTCTACTGCACATTTTCTCCATGTACCAGAAAAGAATAATTCCACAGATCCTAAATATAAAGATCTTTTAGCTTAGATTTCCCTCCATTCAAATGAAGATTTATGAATTCACACAAATAATGCTTTAAAAATAATCTTAGGAATTGACCCTATCCCCCTAGATAGAGAAGTCTTGCTAACGTTTTTGGCAATGTCTTCTGTATCTTTCTGGGGTTCCCCCCACACACTTTTTTTTTTTTTTAAGATATTGGAATGTTTTGGCCACAAGGTTAAGAAAAACTTCCCCATTTATCATGACCTGCCAAGCACAACAGGCCCCCAGACAACGCAGCCTTCTACCACTTAACAAATTCAGCTCATCTTAGCCATGAAACTTCAAAAGAATTTGGCCACAGGCATAGATTAGCTATCATTTGTTTTACAGCATAAATATCAATCATTCTGTAACATACTCTAGCATACCGAACATCATTTGTCTATTAGGTATAACTGATAACTGCTATAATCTGGTTTATTAATAGATAATTATAGAATTTATATGTAATAATTTTAGTAAAAGCTTCTGTTAAAATCTCTCTTAGTTTGGACCATATATATAAACTCTACAAGATATATTCAGTTAATATACAAAACCTCTCCTCATGTATCCAAAGGTATCATAGTAACTTAGAGAAAATTGAGCAACTCTTTGACTTTAAAAACAAACTGATGGATAGAATGCAAACAATAAAATGTTATAGGCAATTTTAAACTGAACAGTATATATCTGTAGATTAATCTGAAGATTAATTTACATATGATGTAAATACCTCTGGCACTTTCATATTGACTTTAAAAAAGTACACAAAGAGCTATATTTCCAATTTTTATAAATTTTAAATTCTTGATCTCCTCTTAAAATGACAACCTTTATAAAGAAAAAATCCTGGGGTGTTGGCATCAAATTCTTTATTTTGTAACTAAACTATACACAATAAGAAAAAAATATATTTGTAGCATTATTTATTTTAATCATATATTTTAAATAATTTTTAGCAACATTTTTTAGCTTTAAAACCTAAAGTAGTTTTATATTAAACCTATTTTGCAAACCACTGTTATAAAAAGTTTATAAATCACCCTTCCTTAAGTTTTAATCCTAAAATGAAATTCCTCATTAGCAGAGTTAATAAAACACAGATTGTGACATAATTTACACACTAAAAAACACAAATTATATGACTGCTGTCTGAGTAGATTTTCTATCAAATTAAATTAACATTTTGAATTACTTGCAAGCTAAGGGCATATGACAAAACAGCTTCACGTGAAACAGTTCACACATACAAATATGTGATAAGAAGAAATATTCCTATTAACTGTTTAAGTTCAAGTAAAAACTAAGCAATTTACTATAAGCCTTTTTTAAACGCAGAAGTTGATTCCTTACATAGAAGTAAGATTTAGTCGGGTAACTTCACAGTTTTTGTGGCCCTAATTATGGATCTATCATAAGGAATAGAGTACCCTCTGCTGTCTCAAAGTAAAATGGATCCACACAGTGGTTAAACACAAGGGTTAAAGAGTAAAGGAATTATAGATTAGGTCTACCTGTAGTGAAGGTCTCATTCTAGGTAAACCTAATAAAAAATTGAAATATACTTACGATTTTTTCCTCTTTGACCTCAATTAAAATGGCCTTGTGAGAGCAGGTTCTAAGGACAATTTATCCTGGTTTCCTCAATACACACTTATGAAGTCATCTGGCTTTTGTATTTCTTCAACAGCTGCATTACCTTCAAAATTGGCTTGCACCATTTCCCCAAAGCAAAATGTAAGACTGCCCCCAGACACACAAAGCCACCTTCCTTCTGAGGGTGACTGCGAGCTCAAAAAGTCACAACATACAATTTTGAAAATTCTAACAACAGCAATTTTTAAGAACTTAGAGGAAGAAAGAGAAAAATCAAAGTAGAGATTTTTAAAATTGACTTTTCTCTCTTTTCCTTTTCCTCCCTCCCCACTCCTTCTCTCTCTCTCCTTTTCTCTCTCTCTCTCTCTCCTCCTCTTCCCTTCCTCCCTCCCTCTCCCTAAGTTAAAACACAAAGCATTACAGGTTATCAGTATTTGCTTCTGTTGCCATTTTTGATAAGTAATATTTTCGTAGTTTAGAAAACTTTTGGTGAAAAAACAAACACTCAGAAGGCAAAATAAGGTAGTGCAACATCATTGTTCAATTAGACAGGATTTCAGAAAATCATAACTGCAATCAAGGAAAGGAGCAGGAAACCGGATAGTGCTGACTGATGCTCAGTAGACCCTGGAAACCAACTGGAAAACTTATTGGCTGTGATAATTCATCCTCTCTCTCTTTAAACAGGTTCCCTAAACAATCTAGCTCTGGCAGTAAATCAGTGGTCACAGACACTTAGAATTAGAGGATATTTTCTCCTCCTGAATTGTGTTTTTTCTCACAAGAATAATAAAACAGTACTACGAGAGCAAAGCTTTCCTCAGCTGTCCTGAATGAAAGAAATCTTTTAGATACTGAAATTATTCTGACAATTTACCACATCTTAGCCTCTCGATGCAGCAAAACAGCAATTCCCACTCTTTGTTCATGAGATTCAAAGATACAAAAATATATTTACATAATCTAAACCAAAGCATATCCAAGGCTTCCACATCAAGGTTCTAAATCAAAGTACCACTCACCTGCACATCCAACTGAAGGTAAAACCAACTAGAAAGTTAAGATTTTTTTTTAAAGAAGTTAAACTTGATTTTACTATTAGCATTTTAAGGGGAAAAAATCCCATAAAAATAGGGAAACATTTGTGCTCTTAAAAAAATATAAAACACTTATCATTAAGATGACTACATGTGAAATCTAACAAAAAATCCAAATTTAGCACAAAATTTCAAAACAACAAGTACCCAGAAAAGAAAGTCTTTCATTTAAATAGATGGAATTTTTTTAAAAACCCTACAGCACGCATCTATCAGGGAAAACTCCTTGAAGTCAACTATTAATATTTTCTAATGAAATATAATCTATTTGTTACCAATTACTGCTTCACCTGCATTTCTCCTAGCATTAGCATAATGTAATTATGTTTTATGAAGTAAAAACAAAATGCATTTAAAAGTCTCAGCATGGGCAGATTGGAGATTTTCTCTATACTGACCCGCTTGCTCAATTTTATGTACATATTTCTTCTATCATCCTTATGCTAAAACTGAGAAAAATCCAACGAAATAATTTTAATTAACATTTTTCTCTGAGATAGAACGGACTATATATAAACGTATGACACATCATATAATCGTCATTATAATGTTTCAATCAAAAGCTAAATACGACTTACCTCATTTAAAGTCCCAAAACCTGAAACTAATTCCAGTTTTATTTGGAAGTAAGTTTTGTGTGTGCATGAGTGTGTGTGTGTGTGTGTGTGAAGTTCAACAGCCAATAAATTCCACTCTCCAGTATGAGCAGAATGAAACCCGGTTCGAGGATCACACAATACTCTGAAAGGATTTTAGTCTCTAACCAACATCCAGGTAGCCTTAAAAACACCTTGCTCTGGCATGAAACTTCTGGCTCCAGAAGCAGTGTAGTTATTTAGCTTAACTAGGAGGACACCTGGAGAGTAAACACCCTTGGCTCCGGCCAATGGCTTTCCACGCCCTTCTGTTTATAGTAAGATGACTTGCCATCAGAGGTCACCCCCACCAAGAGCGCCTGTCTTTCCGTGGGCATACATGAAACGTACTGCCTTTATCCTGACTTCTAGGCTACTACCCTGCTGTCCTCACAACACACTGGTATAGCAGCTCGGAGTTAAATTCCTGCATTAAATTTTCTAAAATCAAATTTTACTTTCTTTTCTTTTAAAGCAAAATATTCTGTAGAAGAAATACCTCTTGACAAGTTAAGGATTGGTACTCATTTAAAAAAGGATTACATAAGGATTGTTACTCAATGTTCCAAACCAGCATTTTGGTTTTTGTTCCTTTTAGGGTTTTTTTGTTTTGTTTTGTTTTGTTTTTTTGGTTTGAGGAAGAAGTCCTGTAAAATTTTACTTTCAGTATTACATTTCTCCATTAAGTACATTTTCTTCTTCCCTGGAGCACACACACGCATGTATGCTGACAAAGTGGGAAGATAGTTACAGGCATTTTTATTTAATTCATTTTTTATGTATTTTTATTTGAGGTAAACAAAGGGATGATCACAGTTATAAATATTTGCACAGAGCTTATCATTTTATATTAAATGTTTTCTAAAACAAAGCCTTTTTGGTTTACCAAGGAAGAAAAGAGATATGTTAAGTTCTAATAAAATGAAAACGAAGGGCTAAATTCAAGAGATAAGGATAATGCAAAATAAGTCCCATCTCTGGCACTGAAATTCCCCTTCTTTCTCATTTATAAAAAAAGAATTGTTTTCTTTAGAGAAAATGATACTATGAAAGTTTCATCCCTTTGCCCTTTAAAAATCTCGAAAGACTAAGCTCATTTGATAAGTTCCTCCTACAATATTTCAAGTTAGCATTTACAGGCATTATGGGAATTACTGCCTCCAATTTGTCTACATAATTCTGGGATGATTCCTTCCATTTTTCTTGATCTTTATCCAGTGTGGCTCTAAATGCGACAGTGAGGCAAAGCTTTCAAAATAAAGACCGATAGCCAAGGGGTAAACAGCTCCATTTTTGGAGTCATTTTCATTTTCAAGGGAGGAACAGAGTGGAAAGCCATCCCCAGCTTCAGGTTCAGTGGGCACTCCAGCAAGCCCAGTGCCCTCGGGGACTGAAGACGGCGCTGTCTTCTCATAGTGCCGGCTGCTTGCTGTGGCGGCTGGGAAACTAGGTAAGTGTAAATGATACACCTGCAGCTTTTGTTTGGCCCAGGTTTTGATGCCACGACAGAGAGCTGACTGGCTCCATTAGAGTTAATAAAATTTGCTGATCAATTACTTTAGAGACCTCATTTTGACAGAGCCAGTGCTTTGTTCCTAGCATGGCTGGATCGCTGAAAGTAATGTCATCTCTGCAGCCAAAGCTTAAGTACTTAGAACTTCTTGAAGACTGTGGTATAGAGTTTTTTGGGGTTTTTTTAAAGATTTTATTTATTTGACAGAGACACAGTGGGAGAGGGAAAACAAGCAGGGGGAGTGGGAGAGGGAGAAGCAGGCTTCCCGCTGAGCAGGGAGTCCGATGCGGGGCTCGATCCAAGGACCCTGGGTTCCTGACCTGAGCCGAAGGCAGACGTTTAACGACTGAGCCACCCAGGCGCCCCATGTGGTATAGAGTTTTTAATTTCAACAGAATATGCTTCTGAAACGGCTACTTCCTTCAGGGACCGTAAGTCGTTCAACATTTTCTTTCTTTTTTTTTTTTTTTTAAAGATTTTATTTATTTATTTGACACAGAGAGAGAGAGACAGCCAGCGAGAGAGGGAACACAGGCAGGGGGAGTGGGAGAGGAAGAAGCAGGCTTCCAGCCGAGAAGCCTGACGTGGGGCTGGATCCCAGGACTCTGGGATCACGCCCTGAGCCGAAGGCAGACACTTAACGACTGAGCCATCCAGGCGTCCCCGTTCAACATTTTCTAAACACGGAAGAGCTCAAGAAACATTCCTTGAAGCCAAATCTATGTCTGTCCCTGTTACATTAGAGACCCAGTGAACCATACCTGAAACCCTAAGGACAAAATAAGTTCTTCATGAATTAAAGAAAGCTGGCTAGATGGCAATCTTCTTCCCCAAGCTGGGCGTGGGGGGCAGTGAAGAAGAGGGTCAGTGAGCAATGTGCGATGAAAACTTTATAAATAAGGGAACTACGAACATGAAAACAAATGTCATTGGTAGTTACAACTCTTTGAGAGTACAAATAACTACAATCTTTCTGATGAAAAGTGTAATCTTTATCTCAGCTGACATAGGTTATCAAAGCATTCCTAGAAACATAAAAGTAACTGCTGTACCTTTACATTGTTTAAACTAAGGAAGAAAATTACATTGATTTTTTTAATAATATTTATGAACAGATTGTTGAGATGCTCTTCCAGCCCCAATACACAGCTACCAATTAATTACATGAACTGGAACAAAATAGAGTTTATTTACTTCTTTATTTATTTGATAGAGAAAGAGCATACAGGCTGAGGGGGGGGCAGGGCAGAATGAAAGAGAGAGAATCTCAAGCAGACTTCCTGCCAAACACTGAGCCCAACGCAGGGTTCGGGCTCGATCCAAGGACGCCGAGATCATGACCCGAGCCAAATCAAGAGTCAGATACTCAAGGGACTGAGCCCCCAGGGAGCCCCAATCAACTTCTAAGCATCCCTTTCCCTCCTATGAAACAAAGGTTTCCATCTCAGAGAGTCAGCAGTATTTATTTTTTCAATGCAAACCACATATTTTTGAGACTTTATCAAATATGTTTCATTTAACAATAATTGTTTTCATTACCTACACTTAAAATCAAGCAGGTAGCTGTCAGTCAATGCTAATTATTACGAAATGTACCGTAGGTACGACTGAGTTAATAAAATAGCCAAAATCAAAGGACCTCAATATCTTTAAAAGCAAGTAAAGCCGTATTATGGGTAAATGTTTGGTTTCCCTCTTATTTTAAAATATTGAAAATAGCACTTTACTTCCAAAAACTCCCTTTCAGTGATTAAAGTGCTATCAATGAGGACCTCCCCCACGTTCTGAGAGAAGTGAGACTATCACGAACTGCTGATGGTGGATGCGTTCCAGTGGCGACTCGCACAGTGCTGCTGCGCTGGTATCTGTTAAATGCATGACTGTCCTTCAAAGCAATATGCAAACTGAGATGAAATTTAGTCAATCATAACAACTCTAAGGTTTAGTAGAAATCACATAATTTTTTTTTAAAGATCTGTTTATATGAGAGAGAGAGAGAGAGCGGGGCAGGAGGGAACAAGGGGAGGGAGAGAGAGAGAATCTCCAGCAGACTCCCCGCCAAGTGCATAGTGGATGCAGGGCTCAATCCCACAACCCTGAGATCACGACATGAGCCGAAATCAAGAGCTGGATGCTCAACCACCTGAACCACTCAGGTGCCCCTCACATAATTTTTTTTAAATTGCGAAAATAAATCAGGTACTGCAGTTTTATGAGTATGTCCTTCACAATCGCCCTAAATACTCACTCTCCATAAAGTCATAGCACAAAGTAGGTGCTTTTGGGCTCCCTGTTCTTCCTTTCTTCCCTGCTCCATGGCATCATTTTTTGTACATTGTTGAGTCATCTATCAAGTACCCAGCCTCTCCAAAGTTAAAAATACCTCCAGGTTCTTTTATAGCATTTCTTGCCACTTTTCATTAATGTCTGATTCAATATTAAGACAGCTTTGTGAGAAGTTCCATGGCAAGATATTAAAAATCAAGAGATAAGACCGCACCAACATGGGAAAACAAAAGAACACCAAAAGCACAACCACATAAATCTGACAACAACCAAAAAAGCATAAAGAAGGAAGAGAAAAACAATTTAAAATGTCTGTAGGTACAATAAAGTCCTAAATTGCTGGTTTGGAAAAGCCCATATGGAATCAAAACTAAACAGCTACCACAAACTATAACCACCTCCTTAGCTAGGTTACTGATGTGGTATCTATACTAAAATACAAAATCAAATACCTAGGAGCCTATTTTAAAATAAACATTTAGCAAATTATGCCTATGCCATTGTAGAATGCCACTGTAGAATCAATGCAGTAATTACATTTGCCATTTGAATAATCTTCCTTCTTTTTATGGTAAGGCTGTCAAACTCAAGTATATTCAGGAGCCAAGTGGGTAATTTGGAGGAGTGACGCTGGTCAAGCGGAGGTGGGGCTATCCGCAAAATGCATGATTTTCCTTGAACCACTCAAATTCTGTACTTCCTCCCTAGGTAATTCATGTATTTTCAAGTCTTAAATGCCATCTGTATGCTATAGATTCCCAAATTTTCATCACCTCCTGAGATCCATCATCTGGGTTCCAAACTCTCACATTCTCCTAATTTATATCTCTACATAAATATCTCACAGCCATACCAAACTTTAATATGTCCAATGCTAGGCTCTTTACTACTCCACCAATCCAGTCTTTACTGTCCAATATTTTCCATATAAATAAAGCCAGAAACTAGAGTCACTGGGTCCTCCTTTTCCTCAAACTCTGTATCTAAATTCATCTATGCAGCAGAATTAGACCAACCTGAAGAATTAACCTCAATCTTGTTCCCCAGAGTACAAGGCCAAATCAGCTGAACAAATCTCATAAACCATTAGAGTCAACCTTTTGAAAGAGGCCTAGTCTTCAGGTACCCATGAGTCCCACAAGAGGAAATTAGGGCAATTCTTAACATCCTTAACAACCCTGGATAGTGATTTGAGCCTGGGCTAAATACCACCAGGATCAAGGTGGTATTACTAATCACTTTGGCTAAAATCAGGAACAAATTTCATACCACCTTTTCTAATTGGAGACAAAGATAATGGTCCACAGGGCACACAAATAATGAGTCAGTTAATCCTCCACAAACCTTCCCTGAGGGACCAAGAGTAGCTTCATTTTGGAAGGAGCTCCATATTCGGCCCGTGTATGATCTATAGCTCTTAACTACTTAAATGCCTCTTATGACATACCTAAAAGTCTTCTGAACAACAAGCACAGTTCTAAGATGTACATAAATCCCCCAGAAAGAAAGTGGTTTTTGCAACATTTAGGGCCCCACAAGTAGGATCAACATCAGTTGGGGAGATACATGCAGATGGTGCCTCCAATGTGGCTTCTAGGTCAGTTAGTAGGCCTTAAGATTCCCTGTCCAGTGCCAATAACTCAGTCCAGTTTTGGGGACCAGTCAGTTCAATCTCTATTTATCCACACCACTAACTAGTGGCATTTATTTGTCACATGGAATGAATAATAGCTATAGAAACGATGGGGAAGACATCTAAATGTGTTCATATGCTTTTTGCATGAGAAGTGGAGAAGCTGGGCCTCCTTCTGCTGTTGTCAATAGACTCCTTGGTCAGGTAAGGGGAAATGGTACTCAAATCATGTTAGATCCATCTGGCAGGGGACAGCAGAGCCAAAAGTCACTTAAATTTAAGGTACTTCTAACAGTATGGGAAAGCCACACTAGGACAGTTTCCTTCAAGAAGAAGGTTCCAAGAGTGACTAAGAAAGACCAAAAACATCATTAATGTTTATTGGATCACTGTACCTCCCAGGTCTAATGTTTTCTATCCATAGATTCAGTCATTGCCCTTCCCCTATCACCACAAAATCGTGTCATATTCCAGTAGCTACTACTTCACCTTTTTCTAATCATCCCCTACTTACACAGACCTTTCATCCAGAAAGGTCAAGAACAAGAGGACCAAGGCTATTTTTATAAAACTTATAGAGGCCATCAATGGAGATATCAATATCTAGGAAGAATCAACAAGCAGTTTACTCAATCAAGTGATCAATGTCATTATGATCCAGGACATGTCAATCTAATAAGAAATTTCAAGTGGCTGAACCAATATACGTTTGAATCCTCTCTTCCCCATTTTGACCAGGCTGACACCCAGAGGGTATACCAAATGGGATGATCTGGGGTAGCTATTAGGGTAAAAAAAGACTCATCACATCTAGGAATGGTCAGGATGATATCCCAAATCTTCAAAATACAAAATATGATATAACCTCTCACCCCTTCCACTCTTATCATAACTCAGGAAGTGGTCAAGATATGATTCGAACCTGGGGCCAGCTGGATTCAGTAACCAAAGTGTCTTACTAACATAGGTGGCCCAGAGGAGGTCAGAGAGGCAGAGTTATAAATCTTTGGAGTTGATTTTAAGGAGGCTGTTCCAGTGTTCAACCACACAAAATGCTTGTGGATGACAGGGAGCACAGAAGGGTCACTGAACACCTTGCCTATCTACCCTGGCTTCTGTGACAGAAGGCACACCACTGTCAGACTTACCTAGATTAATTTCAAGGGCCATGATGGTATGGCTGACGTTGGCTGACTGGAATAGGCCAGCAAAACCATAACCTGGCAAACTGTCTACAGTGGTGAGGTACCACTGACATCCCGAGAGGGGGTCCAATGCCATCAATCTGCCAGGAATGGTCGGAATAAACCACTGGAAAACATGCCCCTCCCCGTCCCCTTCCCCCCCAGACAAACAGGTCAACTGTTAGCATGAGTCATCAGTTTCCCATGCCAGTCACTCCCCATGGAAACAGAGTGTTTCACCTCCTGCTCAGTCTTTGACTGTGAAATCTGCTGCACGTCCAATTCAGTAATGAATCCAGATCACAATGGCAGAATTCTGGGCATAAACTGAACTAGCAGCTTGATTCTAACTGGTTCTTATCAGAGAACAGGCCCTTACCAGAAACGTCTTCATAAATGACCCTGACGGCTTAACCATTTCCATAGCTTGTGGCCCCCCAGAGGGGGGCAGTTTTTAATCTGCAAGTTGAAAGTTTTTCAAGTGGCAAACCAAACAAAAATACATCATTAGCAACATGCCCAGAGACAGGAAACATGCAACAGGATTCGTCAAAGGGAGTATTGGCCAGCACTGTAAGAACTGCCTTGAATTCTGCACACCGAGCAGAGATCATATCCATTTTCTGCATAGCTGATGGTGAGCCTGAATAATTGCAGCAGCCCAAACCTAAATGAATTAGGTTTCATTTTAGCCAGTCCATCAATGAATGGGGCTCGGGCATTTAAAGGAACCTCCTGTGAGTCAGGAGATGAAGCTTTCCCTAAAGGGAGAGCTGAAACTTTTTCATGTGAAGTTAAGATGCTGCTGGTGTCAGGCCGCTTGCATTCCTGACCATGGCATTTCCACTGGACAACTGAGGCTTGTTGGGCCCTTCCTATGCCATTACTCACTGAGTATGAACTGATATACTCCAAAGTGTGAATATCAGATTGAAAAGTCACATGCCCGGGCCAGGCATTCAGGTTGACTCAAAAGAAGTATACCTGGCATCCATATCAGGGATGTGGTGAGACCAGAAGTGGTACCACTCCATGAAGGTTGCTTCCTTTTGCCAGAGGCTCCAAAGAGCAAAGTCATAGAGACCTGAAGCTCAAAAGAGGTCATGAGGGTTGTGAGGCCCCCAAAATCCTAGCCTCTCTGCACATGCAGCTCTTCAAGATCAGAAGAATCCCCTCTGGATTCCGTAAGTATTCACAGTATAATCATGTAGAATTCAGTAATGGAAACCACAACTAGAAGACATTGAATTGGCCAATGGGACCCGCCAACAAAGTCTGTTAGTTTCCTTCCTCTATTGCAAACCCTGCTCAAGCCACATTAGCTGAATTCAGGTATCCCTTATCTCCACAGATGGGGAGGTTGGTAAATTGGGCACTTGTATCTAACATGTCCATAAAAGTTTATGTTCCTCCCCTCCCCATAGTTTCCTAGCATGTTACATATCTTTTACCCACATTTGGATGGGTAAGTAACAATTTGGTCCTCCAAGATAGAGAACTCAGCCTCAGTACTGTCTTTCTCATTAAAGAAGCTAAAGTTGGGATAGAGGAGTAGGGAAAGATCTAGGGTCACAGAGAAGAAGAATAGCTCCATGTAGTAAATGAGGTGCATTTAATTTCAGCTTCAATTGGCGGCAAGCTCAGGACTCAATCAAACGAACATTTGATGTGTTCAGTTCATGCACTGTTCTGTACTGAGCAGCAAGATCACCATCACTGACATCATCTATTTCAGTTTGGGGAATCCCTAGACTTAGTAGCCATAACCTGTGGTTCTGGCACTTGCTCCCCTTGGTGGACTCAGACTTGATTTGCATAGGAGAGATTGTTTTAGAGTCCATTTTAACTGAAGGCATTTACTTCCCTATGATAACATCTCTAAAGTCCTTTCCCTGTTTTGACATAAGAATTATGAGACTTTTCCAAGGCAAAGGGGATGACTGCAAGAATGTGTCTAGATTTATTGGGTAGTTAACTTTCCAACAGATCATCTTCATCAGCACTCCAAGGCAGCAAGAGCCCCAATACTAGTCAATACCACATCCATAGTTCTCCCCTGGAGCTTTTTGTTTCTGGGAAATCTCCCCAAGGAGGACAAACTTCCATTATAGCAGTTCAGACCCACTTCAAGAATTCTAAGATCTTCCACTCTTTCCTGATGGATCTAAGATTGATATGACAGACTACAGGAGGGATGAGCCATAAAATGGATGAGGTTTTACCATTTTAAACAAGTATTATACACCCCACACCTTCATCTTTCAAGTGAACCACCAAAGTTCTAGTCATTTGCTTGGCTATTACCCATATGGTTTCAAATTTCCCTCATTTCATGCTTAACCCATGAAATTATAAATGTTGTCTGGAGAAGGTCAGAAGCCTCCTCTAGACCAGGATGGGTCATTGTACTACTCGTCACAATGGGGTAGATCTGAAGCTGACCCTGAGATTAATGAGGAAGACCTGAAGCTTAGAATTGGGTTAGGTACAACCAGGATACCTTTCAGCAACTGACTTTGAACCTACTTCCCGGTACTTGGATTACAACCACCTCACTAATTCATCCTCATTAACTGGCAATAAAATTGAGGACTATTTTTTCCCCAACTGACCAAACAAGTTGGTCAATATGTTCACTAATAATGTCTATAGATTTCCCTCAAACCCCTCTGGTTGCCCATGAAGTCCTTATCCTTTCTCTTTAATGAAGCCATGTCTCTATCAGTATCCTCACCTCATCACTAAAACTGCCAAACATTGTGAAGGGTCTGGGGTTTTACACTATTTACAAGCTAATAAGTTAGCCTGTCACAATTTTACAGATGCTGGCAGAATATACATGACTTCTGGGTCAGATTCTAAGGACTCTATACTCACAGCAATAGCAGAAGCCAAAATATCACCATTTTCTTATGACAGTTCCTGAGTAACAATTTCTACAGGGTGATAGGACATCAGGACATGCAATGGGTTGCATTACATCAAAACAAGTGCTTAGGGAACCCAGATCTTTTATAATGGGCAGTAAACATGCTGTCCTTTGCTACAGAGAAATGTGTTCTGTTTTATATGCAAATATTTCCAAGGTAAAATCAACTCAGCAATTAGGAATAATTGTACATCACTGCCTGGTCTACTGAGACAACTAAATGTTGGGAGATACACAGTTTCACTCCCAAACACCTGTCAAACACATACAACTATCTAATACTGAAACCTCACAACTTCTATCAGGAAAAGACTTAAACAAGGGCCAAACAAAAGTCAGACTTTGCTTTCTAATAGTCATAAAAAATATCAAACTCTATACATCTGTGTTCATGGACTCTATTATTGGGACCGTTCTAATGGACTCTTACTCAGAGGCTATTAAATATTATTTTACACATGCCTAAGAAACTAAATACGCTGATTTCTATATTGCAGCTCCTTAAAAAAAGAAAGGAAAAAGAAAAGCCGACATCAAGTTAGAGAGTAACCCAACAGCAGAGAAAACAGAAAACTATGATTCCAATATAAGAATCCAGAAGACATTTATGTAAGAACAACTGGCCTTCCACACTCCAACTGCCTCTTAGGGTTTCACTTCATTAACTGATTGCACAATGATGACTTTGGGCATCAGAAAAATATGAAAATGTTCAGCCAGGAGATTTTCACAGCAGAAAGAGCCCAGGACTAGGTGTCAGAGGCTGGAGCTCTCATCTAACCTACTGGCAAGGTAACCTTGGGCAAGTCATCCTCCTTAACCCTCGGGTCTGTATTTGTCAAAACAAAACAAAACAAAACAGAACAAAACAAAACAAAACAAAACAAAACAAAACAATGTTCTTATGGATCTCAGCTGGTCGCCTTAAGCTCTTTTCTATAATGTGCTTTGTAAACTATACAGTTCTCTAAATCTTAGGTCAGACAATTCTTCTCCATGACACTGTATTCCAGTCACCATGGATTTCTGTCATTTTCTTGAAACCAAAAAAGATCCTTTCTCTTACTGAGGACTTTCATTCACGTTTCCAGTGCCTAGAATGCTTTCCCTCCATTCTCTTAAGACTGGCTTCCTCTCACCCTTCAGATCTCAGCTTAAACTTCACTTTCTCAGAGAGAACTTTCTGGATCACTCAGTCTCAAGCAGTTTTGCCATCCTTTCTTGTAGTGCTCTCTCATTTTCCTTCTTTGCGCTAATCACAATTTGCTTGTGTGTGTTTGTTTTCACCTAACGCCTGTCTCCCTATTAGCTCATGACACTGCAAAAACTGGACCTATATCGTTTTTCCTTCAGTTTATACACAGGGCCTGATGCAGTCCACAGCACAGAAAGGCACTCTACAAAATTCTGTTAAAACTGATGGAATGAATATGTCAGTATAAGGCCATACCATCTGTGCATTTTAAGAAGCAAATACATGTAAAATTATTTTTAGAAAAATGCTCAATCAAAATAGTTCAACCAGAAGAAAAGTTTGACACTTTAAATGGGTAAAAAACTAGGATATCTGAAAAAAAAAGTGCAAATGGATGACTCCTTTCTGCTGTTTCATTTAGAAGTATGACTCTACAGATGTATTTTCCAGTCCAAAAAAAAAAAAAAAAGACAGGGTTTTTTGGAGTCACCTACTCATGTTCTCCTTTGATCTTGTGAGATAGTTATTATCTCAATTTCACAGAGAAAAATATTGAAAATTCAGATATTTAGCAACCTTCTCATGGTCACAACAATAACACTCAAATTCAAATTCAGGTCCTTTGATACAAGTCCAGTTCCCTCCCGTGCACTATGCTACTTCTGCTTTCAAGAAAAGGCTCTGATCAAAGGATTAAGTACAAACATTTTGGTTTCTTACTATCAGATTAGTTTCAGACCAGTGACTTTTGCTGTGTTGAAGCAAGAACTTCAATAAAATTACCACTAAATCAACAGAAGCTATGAAGTTATCAGTGGGGTTCACCTCAGGGTTTGTTTTACGTTTAACATTTGCTTTAATTCAAACCATACTGAGAGGAAAATATTATGTCGTAAGACTTAGTAATACTTCAGGCAAACTGGACCTAATGAGATATATGTAAAAACAGACATAATTATGTATATATACATACACACATACATATAATCATTGGTCCTAAATATAATATATAAACAAATACATGATAAATATACATTTTATAAATTTCATACACATATTATTGTTCCCCAAATAACAATGTCATACCATAGTATGAAATCTGTGGCCCAAGCAAAATTATCAAAAAGACCCTTTTACTCTTGCCTTAATTACAAAACAAAGCACCCCAGTGATAAAGAGCCCCATATTGAGTGAATGCAGAGAAATAAGTATTAATTAGAAAACAGCTGCTTCTGCATAACAGGGTCCCGTGTCTTTGAAAATTACTCAAAATAGTTTAGGTTTTTTGGCATGACATGGATGAGGGGGCTCTGGATTTATGTCAACTTCTGAAATGTACGGGCTAAGTAAGACATGCTGAGAGACACTTTAGAAAGTTATCCGAGTGACTTTTTCAGTTCAAAAATTATCTTACAGTTATAGCAGGTACTATCATTTAATTAGGATGGGAAAGAGGTACCTCTATAAAATTCATTTTCCTACTTTAACATTCAGATATTTCTGCAAAATAGATTTTATGAGAATACTAAAGTCCTCCCTATTTTTTTTTAAGATTTTATTTATTTATTTGAAAGAGAGAGAGATAGCCAGCGAGAGAGGGAACACAAGCAGGGGAAGTGGGAGAGGAAGAAGCAGGCTCCCAGCGTAGCAGGGAGCCCGATGCGGGGCTCGATCCTAGGACTCTGGGATCACGCCCTGAGCCGAAGGCAGACGCTTAATGACTGAGCCACCCAGGTGCCCCTAAGGTCCTCCCTTTTCTTTACTAGAAAATAAAAATGGTTGAGTATATACATATATAGAAGACTAGTTAATTTTTTCTGCTCTTCCATAATAGGAAATAAAATCTTAAAGTAGGATTACCTCCACTCAGAAAGGCTCAATTTAGCCAAAAGAGTAAAAAAATGAGAAATAAGACTACTTAAAAACTACTAAACAAGGGCCGTTACGGGGCACCTGGGTAGCTCAGTCAGTTAAGCATCTGCTTTCTGCTTAGGTCGTGATCCCAGGTCCTGGGATTGAACTCGGCATCAGGCTCCCTTCTCAGCAAGGACAGCCTGCTTCTCCCCCTCCAGCTCCCCTTGCTTATGCGCTCTGTTAAATAAATAAATAAAATCTTTAAAAGAAAAAAGGGGGGCCATTACATGTAGTGTAACTATAAATATACAGAAAAATTTAACTTTTTTAAAAATTAACTTTTAATATATATAATTATTCTTAACCAAGTTTATCATGAATGATGAATGAAAATAACAGTTTCATCCCAATTCGTGGTTTAAATAAATGACTGAGTTTGACTGACAGAAAAATTGCCTGAGTCTAACTGAATGTTTGGAATTAATTTCTCCTAAACTACTCCATTACACATTAGTTCTAAGAATAGATATTTCAGATGGTTACTATGTAGGTATTTACTATATTCTCATACATTTTCCTATTAGTTACTATGATGCTATAATATGATAGAAGCTCTTACATTTTTTTTTCTAGAGAACCAAAATCAAGCTCTTACATTTAAAAAAACTCACTGGATTAACTGATGTTACTCTTTTTTAAAGTTTTTAAAAATTTTTTATTTAAATCCTACTTAGTTCATATATAGTATAATATTGGTTTCAGAAGTAGAATTTAGTGATTCATCACTTTTATATAACACCCAGTGCCTGTCACAACTGCCCTCCTTAATACCCGTCCCCTATTAGCCCATCCCCCCTCCCCTCTAGCAATCATCACTCTCTCTTTAAAACATTCTGAATAATGCTCTGACACTTTGAATGCTAATAGATAGTAGACTAGTCTTCAGTAAGCTCATTTTCAAAACTCTTTCGCATTCATTACACCATTTGGTCTTCATAGTATCAAAATAGCTGACTTTGTAACAACAGTCACTATTTCCAAATCTGAAACTGAGCAGATATCACTATGACCTCAGTGGCAGTCAACTCCCACTATCTTTTGTACAGCTTGCATGGCAACAGCCAGGAACAGTAAATAGCATACAGCACAGAATAAACACTCAGGAAACATTAGCTCATCATTTTCTTCTACTATGACTATGATTAATGCTGGGACTTTTTAATCCACTACAACCACTACTACCCATAACAATAACAATAACTGTTATTATTACTGCTGGTATGTTCAGTTCTGTAGTTAAAGATTACAACTTCACCTCTCCGGAAGTTATACAAAGTTCATTCAAAGATTCAGGTGACATTTTGTTACCGAAGCAGTAACCAAGGATTTATAAAGCATGTGTAACTGTGCCTCTAATACTACCTACATTATAAAGTTATGATGGCTGCAATCTTCATAGAAAATATTATTGTGTGTGGGTTACTTAGATTAAGCTATGATTTAGGTGTTGTAAGCATTCCATGAAAAAAATGTAACAGGGGGGTGACTTTTTTTTTTTTAAACAAGCTTTATTATTATTTTTTTAAAAGATTTTATTTATTTATTCGACAGAGATAGAGACAGCCAGCGAGAGAGGGAACACAAGCAGGGGGAGTGGGAGAGGACTAAGCAGGATCATAGCAGAGGAGTCTGATGTGGGGCTCGATCCCATAATGCCGGGATCACGCCCTGAGATGCTTAACTGCTGTGCCACCCAGGCGCCCCAGGGGGGGTGACTTTCTTATCAGAAAACCCACATTTTGAAGCTACTAAGTCTTCTGTTATCTGTATATTCATCAAAAGTAACATTCTGAAAATGAGAATATTTAATGTCAGAAGTAGGTTTTCACTGATGAAAACAGTAGCCTCTTGACTAGCACTGTGAATGTGAACAATGAGACGAGATTAAAACCTTGAGGACACAGATGAGAATAAAACTATTCAAGATTAAGTGTTCACTAAAACATTTTAGCAACACTTCCCACACTTGCATAAATTGAGTATAAAAATCAGAGACTCCTGCAGCCTTCACTTTTAAGATGTCTTTGGCTAGCTCTTTGAGCAATCCACAACTGAATCATGAAACACAGAAGATTCTGGTTGCCTGATACTGGCCAATAAGGTGAGAGAATCCTGATTTTGGAATTTTGACATTTGTATCAACTGAAGCTTCCAGGCGAGGTGGTGGTCACAACACCTAAAAAGACATAAAGCTAGAACTTCTCTGAGCCTATAGAATGAGCTATAGGAGGTTTTTGTGTGTGTGCTTGCTTGCTAATAAACATTCAATACATTTTTATATAGGAGGAAGAATCTGGATGAGACTTCACTCATTTTTTTACCCAGGAGAAAGGTTTGGAAGGAAGAGTGGATAACCTTCACTCATCTCAACATTAACTATCTAACAGAAGTAAAGAATTAGAATTTCATAATATACCCTACATGGAAGGGCAGGCACACTCACACACCAGTGCTCTTGCCTGGCAAGAAGTTAGAAATAGGATACCGGTTAACAGATGGTTGAGAAATTTTATGTAAATAGAGGAATGACTCAATAGTAATAATAATAATTATTATTATTATATTATTTTTACTATTCAGGAAAAGTCTCTCCATTGTTATAGAAATAAACATTCTCTGCATAACATATGGTCATAATTTTTTTAAATCATGTGAAATTTATTCAAAGTAGAGAAAATACTACCCACAGTGAGACTTTTATTATAATACACGCTTGCTTTCATTGGTAATAAACTATGAACTTACTATCATTCGAACTTGTACACACACGTCTGAAGTATCTTTGGTGTTGGGACAGCAGGATTATCAACTTTTCACAATTACCGACCGTGATATTTTATGCTGACATGTGGAGCTTCGTTAGCGTATTAAATTTGTTGGTTTAGCTACGGGTGACTGATTTCCCAACTTTCATTCCACCCTGTAAGGCTCTTCCTTTTATTAAACCTGGCTTCGACTTCATCTCTCTTTCTTTCTCCTTTCAGTGTGGCTGCAAGTCTGGCCCCGTGATCATAATGTTTTGTAAATTAAATCAGCTGGTATGCTCATTATAGGTATCCAAATGTTTTCTTTTCCATTTATTTTCATTTCTGTTTACTGATGAAACAATATTAAAGAAAATTTTAAAAGAAAAAAATATTCCCACTATTCCATCAGAAAAACTATTGACATTATGCGATTTTTCTATATTCCTTTTAAGATATCTTCCACATTATCTATGTTATATTACTTTTCTATGTATATATATTTAAACCATCTATGTAAAAGATGTGAAATAAATACCACAAATTATAATGCACATGAAGCTACTGCATAGTTTCCTTCATGTAATATTAAGTACTTCATTTAAAAATATTTCTATGTCATTTCATTCTTACATTTTTAAACTCCAGACTATTCATCATAATAAAAAGAAAACCTCAGAACAAACTTCCTTTTGAATAAGAGATGATGGGTCATTCCCATGGCAGCCATTGAATTGTGAGATTATTTTGTTTTACCAATTTTAGCCAAATTAGATCACATTTTATACACAAACCAATGCTTAAAGTGGATAAACTATTGAAACTATAGGCCTAATTGCAATTCTTTTTAGCAACAAAAATATAGATACAAATCAAATGTACATTTAGGAAGTATTTGGCTTTGGGTGAGAATGATGTGTCAATGTAGGTTTGTCACTTTTTATCAAATGTGTCACTGTGGCATGGATAATGTTGGAGGCTATGCATATGTAGGGATAGGGAGAATATGAGGACTTTATACGCACTCCGTTTTGCTGTAAACCTACTCTAAAAAATAAACTACAGATACTCTAAAAAATAAAGTTTATTAACTAAAAAAAATTGGCAGCCTTCAAAAAGATGAAGCTGTAAGGTTTCTGAGATTTAAAGAAATTAGATCTATAGTTCAAGAACAAACACCAAGTAATAAAGTAGGGATTCAATAAATACTACTTACTCTTCTGTTATTTTTTTTCTTTAACATAGCATTAAATCTTGCCATTTCTTGCTTTAAAGTCTTCTTCATGATTGGTTTAAAAAATAATCTAGGATGGGTGAGGGGACTAGGCAGAAGGTACAGACAGACAAATTTGGTATTCTTTTATTAACTATTAAGGATGGATGATGAGTATAAGAATTCATTAAGGCCCTTTCTCTACTTTTGTAATTGACAAAATTTTCCATAAAAAATATTGTTTTAAAAAAATATCTCACATGGACATCCATTTCTGACCATGTTAAAGAACTTGTATCAGACTTTCCCCACCTCCCCATAATAAAACTAGAAATCCAGATAAGATGTATAAAATGGTTGGTTTTAGACATTAGATAAAATCATCAGAGTAATGCAGCAAAGGAAGGAAATAAAGTGAGCACTACAATGATAACAGTTTTCTGTCTAGAGTCACTTTCTGGATTGTAAGGCAGGGAGGGGATACCTTAGATAAGAAATCAGCTATCAGAGTTCTGGAAGGCTAAGAAGCCCGAAATTCATGGGGCAGGGCACTGGGAATAACAGAGCTATGCAGGCAGAGAGCTCTAGAAATTTGCATGGTGCCCCTTTACATAGTTGCTGAACTAAATTGTACACACATGAGGTTGAAACTCCACATGACAATGAAAAAAATGACCAAAAATGACCAAAAAAATGACCAAAAAAAATGACCAACGAACTCTACTCCTGACAATATGCAGCGTTTACAGAGAATTAGAAGACATTTGCACTCCATCCAGCTGGTGTGGAAAGACCTCAGTGAATGTCTGGGAGATTATGATGAGACCCTGAAAGTTTATGCCTTAATGGTAAAGCAAAACTAACACTAGATTAGGGCTACACTGGACTCACCTAACAACACTTAAAAACAAGCTCTAAAATTCAAGCTGACTTGGAAGTTAATTAGTGGCTTTCTAAAACAGGGTTTAACACTCCATACAGGAAGACAATAAAATCCGGATACCCAGCAACGTAACGTTATGTTCAGCATCCCATAAGATGTTACCTGCCGTGCAAAGAAAATATAACCAGGAGAAAAATCAGTCATTAAAAATATAGGCAGAAGTATCAAAGACAATATAATTTGGAGAAATTGATATTAAAACCATTATCATAAACATGCTTGAAAATTTAAATGGAAAAAATGAATAGAATAAAAAAATGAATTGTGTAAAAAATAATGAAATGGAACTTCTCAAGCTAAAAACACGGTATTTAAAATGGAAATAAAATCACTGAATTAGAGTAACAGGAGATTTGGCCCTGAAATAGAAAAGATCAGCAAAGTTGGGGACATAGCAAACTAAGACACAGAAAGAAAAAGAAATATTAAAAAGAAAAAAAACAAGAAAGAACAGAGACAGAAGGGCTTGCGGGGAAATATTTAGCAATCAAACACATGTATAATTGAGGTCGGAGGCAGCAAAAAAGTGTTTGCATAAAAATGTCAAAACAGTAACTGCTCTTTAAATGATACCTTTAATCACAATCTGGGAGAAAATATTACCAATACCTGCATTTGACAAAAGACTTGCCTCCTGAATGTATAAAGAAGTCTTACCACCCCAAAATAAGAAGTCCAGTAATAAATGGGCAAAGGAGCTAACCAGACATGTCACACACACACAAAAGATAGACAGTGGTCAATGCCACGTGAAATGATCCTCAACATCATTACCACCAGGGAACTGCTTATGAAAAGTACAAGGAGATGTCACTACACACCCACCAGGAAAGCTAAAATTCGCAAGACAACACGAGTGTTGGTGAGAAGATGGGACATGTGGAATTCTTAGACATCGTTGGTAAGAACGTAAGATGGTAAAACCGTTTCGGAAAATAGTTTGGCAGATTCGTAGAAGTGCAAATAGACATTTACTGTATGACCTCCCAATTCTACTCCCAACTAAGCATTTACCCAAGAAAAACAAAACCATAAATCCTCACAAGGACTTGTATATGAATGTTCATAGCTTCTCCATCATAGACCCCAAAACCTGCAAACAACCTAAATGCTCACCAGCTGCTGAGTGAATAAACAATGTGGTAACGCCACACAGTCAGATATCATGCCAGCAATGAAAAGAACAAATTACTGATGCCCACAAGAATTTGGGGAAGCACCAAAGCATCAGGCTGAGAGAAAGAAGTCAAACAAAAAGATACCACACTGTCTGCATGCATTCCCATGAAATTCTAGAAAAAGTACAACTAATCTATAGTTACAAGAAGATCAATGGCTGCCTGGGCCTGGGGACAGGGGGATTTACTGATTACAAAGAGGAACAAGGAACTTCTTGGAGTGAAAGAAGTGTCTGATGTCTTGATTATGGTGGCAGTTACAGGGCTGTACACATGTGTCACGACATCCCAAACGTTATATTTAAAATGCACACACTTTATTGTAGGTAACTTGTATCTCAATAAATTGGATTTTTTAAAAATCTCCTTCAGATTCAGTCCTTCTCTATGACACTTCTCTCCACCTGCACAATGACAATCCTAGTCCGAAACAGTATAATTTGTCTTCTTTGCTGTTGCAGAAGCCTTCTCCATGCTCGCCCTTTTTTTTTTTAAGATTTTATTTATTTATTCGACAGAGATAGAGACAGCCAGCGAGAAAGGGAACACAAGCAGGGGGAGTGGGAGAGGAAGAAGCAGGCTCATAGCGGAGGAGCCTGATGTGGGGCTTGATCCCATAACGCCGGGATCACACCCTGAGCCGAAGGCAGACGCTTAACCGCTGTGCCACCCAGGCGCCTCTCGCCCTTTTTTTGAACAGAAAACGAGAGTGGTTTAAAACACTGTTCTACAAACTGCAGGATGTGACTCTTTACTGGGTCATAACATTGAAACCAGAATTGTTTTATGCAAGGAATAGAAATATCAGAGTTTCCTGTGCACAATAAAATATACTTTCATAAAACTTAAAAGAGTGTGTGTGTGGGGTGTGTGTATGTATTGGGTAGCTATGCAAAATATTTCTTTCTTTTTTTTTTAAAGATTATTTATTTGACAGAGAGAGAGACAGCCAGAGAGGGAGGGAACACACGCAGGGGGAAGGGGAGAGGAAGAAGCAGGCTCCCAGTGGAGGAGCCTGATGTGGGACTCGACCCCATTACACCGGGTTCACACCCTGAGCCGAAGGCAGAAGCTTAATGACTGAGCCACCCAGGAGCCCGTATGCAAAATATTTCTGACTATATGTCTAAACTGAAAAAAAAAATGGTCTCTGCTACAAATACAAAGTAGATTATGCTTAAAACTATCCAACGCCTCCCTACTTACTGGTCTTCACATAAAAGCCAAACTCTACACTGTGGGATCTAAGGTCACCTTTATAATTACATTCTAACAAACATGGCCCCTCCCTACTTCCCCAACCTGGCCTTCCTTGGCTTTCTCCTTCACTCGCTGCACTCTGGCCCATCATCCTGTTTGCTGCTCCCCAAACTCAGTAAGCTCCTTTCTGCTTTCCAGTTTCTTCACTTATGTCCCATTGTCTAGAAGCTCTTCCCCAGATTTCTAAATGGTTCTTTTTCTTGTCAGTTTGGCCTCTGCTCAGACGTCACCATCTCAAAGATACCTTCATTAACTACTCTGTAAATCAGCCACGACCCCTAGGCTAGCGCTCTACCAGAGCATTTTGTTTTCCATCTTTATAGCACTTACTTCTATGGAAAATTAGCCTCTTCCTAGTTAATCTAATGACTATCTGTCACCCTCTTCCCTCAAAATGGATTGGAAGTTTCCTATGAAGATGTACTTTCTTAACCTTCTGGTTGGACACAGCCCCCACCACTCTGTACTGCTTTCCACCCAAAGCCTTTCACATGCTGACATTATTACCTGGGTCTCAACGCACCTCATTTTGGCATACACTCAAAAGTACTAGCTATTGGAATAAGAGACTAGCACTAATTTGTAAATATTACCAAATAAAGATTAAGTTCCTAATAATATTTAAACACGTTCATTCACTCATTCATTCGTTCACCCATTCATACAAATTAGCCCACTAAATGTTTATTGAGTGCCTAATACGTGTCTCCCTAAAAGGGATAAGGAAGTAAGTCATGGAGATATTTGACCTGTAAGTTCCTAGGCAGGGGATAAAGTGCACGGGCCCTGAAGGCGGTGTCCTGGTGTATTCAAAGACCACAACCTGCTAATTTGGCTAGAGTACAATACCGAGAAAAACAAAAGTAGGAGGTAATCAACCTGGCAACCAAGGGCCTGATCAATCATGCAGAGCCTTTTAGGCCACTGTCGGATTGTGACTTTGGTGCTGAGTGAGACTGGCAGCCAGTAGAAGGTTTAAATAGAGGAATGACCTGAGCTGACTTAAGTTTTAAAATGCTCACTTTGGGCTACGAAAGAATATGCCCTGGAAGACAAGCGAGGAGGCTACTACAACCACACAGATGGAGATGAAGCCCCCCTGGGCCAGGCCTCATAGAGATAAATACACTGGAAGCTGATCACCTGGTTATATTTTAAAGGTAGAGACAATAGTATTGCTAATGGATCCGATGTCTCCAGAGCAGGGAAAAGGTGAAGGCTGGAGTTAAAATGTGTGAATCTTCATTATCAAAATGGTATTTAAAATACAGGGACTGGATAAATTGACCATGAGCAAATACCTAATGTGGAAAGATAAGAGAGACGAGGAAAAGAGTGCCCATTACATGTATCTGAAGGTTTCCATTCATATCATGTGTAAGCAAGAGTGGTACTAGAACCTGGTATCACTGACTGTTAAAGGTGGAAGACACTGAAAATATCCCCTGCCAAATGAGGAAACTTAGTGCTAGAGAACGAAGTGACTTTGTTGCAGTCGCCCAACTAGTTACGGCAGAGCCCGAACGTGAACAGGGCCCACATGACCATCTGCGCTACTCGTGCCTATACGATAGGTCTCTCACGGCAACATTTAAACACCATCATCAAACAGAAGAAGAAGTCTCTAATCTGGAGTAGGAAATCCACACTGAATATTTATTGAATGAATATAAAGTTATGACCAGTCCATAAAGCACAGATTTCTCTCAAAGCCTAGAAGCCCCCATGAAAAGCAACACAGAGGTTCTAGAATCAGATGTCCTCAGTTCACTAGATAGGCACATGACCTTGGACAAGTTCTTTCACTCTGTGTCTCAGTGTCATCATCTCTAAAATGAGCATACAATCATTACCTATGTGTCGAGTCCTGGGCATTAAATAGGATAATCTATGCAAAATGCTGACAACAAGGCTTGGTGTAGAGTAATTCAGCCTGGCAAGATGAAAATCCACACTCAGCCACCCTTGAGTTATGTGACTGGGGGCAAACTACAGCCCCATCACTGTAAAATGGGCATGATAAAGTGGATAGAAGACAGAATAAAGTCAGTTATGCAAAGGATTTAGTTTCTAGTGACAGAGGAATCACCCAAAAATATTAGCCATTATTCTGAGAAAAGGATAGCTAAGGAACTATACAAATAATCAGAAAAGAGATAATTCTAGAATAACCTGACTATAATTTTGAGTCCACAAGGTTTCTAACCATGAGATTTTTAAAATTTTATCAATTGTAATTGATCTGAGTAAGCGTTCCTCTAATACTAATTTCAGTTATTTATTTCTACTCTTTTGAAAGCCCAAACTATACACTCTCTAAGTATATGGTAAGAAAGACAATGCAACTACCCCTTGGGAGGAAATCTATATTAAATTTTAGTGCAAAGTCTGACCAAAATTAAAATTGTTCAAACCTATAATTAAAAAAAATAAACTTCATACCTCTGGAGCACACTGGAAACATAACCTAGAAAGCTCACAAGACAAACAGATGAAAGCAAGCAATCATTTCTCTGAAGCAGTTTCCTCTCCAAATTACTAAGCCTGACACAGTCCCCACAGATGGGCTTTGGTGAGTACATTCAACTGAGGAAGGAGGGAACAAGGGAAGCTTTTGCCAACCAGGTAATCTATACCCTCAAAGCTCCTTGCTGGTCTGTATATTACCAAACCTTTCATTCCAGGTAACCAGGGTTGGAGTAACTCTGAATTAGAAATACCCTTTCTCTAAAGATGTCCTTACCTTCTCTTAAGCATTACATATCGTACAGAAGTAAATAGTAAAGTACGTTTCAGAATGCCCTGAAAATTGAGGGATGATATGATGAATAGACTATTTTTATTACAGAATCACTTTTCTTATAACTGAACTAGACAAATACACATTTTACTTACAATTATTCTCAATTTTAAGTATTAAAGATACAACTAAAATATGATCTAAAAATGGGTACATTGCCTCTTGTTACTGAAACAGATGATGAAATAGGAAAACCTAGTCAATCAATCATCTCTTTACAATATGCTGTTTGCATTCCATTTTCAGTTGTTTTATAAAAACAAATAATTTAAACATTTTAAGGAATTTATATAATTTTGCTCCCAATATTAATATCATCAGAACTGAGAAACTTACTGGCTTACCTCCTAAAAATATCATTAATGGATAATAAGACTGATAATCAACAAAGTCGATAAGATATCTTCGGAAGTTAAAAGTTGAATACACAGGTTTTGGACTTACATTTTTAGTCAAAAATACTTGAGTAATGGGGCGCTTGGGTGGCTCCGTGGTTAAGCGTCCCATCCAACTCTTGGTTTCGGCTTAAGTCATGATCTCAGGATCATGGGATAGAATTGAGCTCCAAGTTGGACTGGAATCTTCTTGTCCCTCTCCCTCCGCTCCTCCCCCCACCTCTTTCTCTCTCTCTTTCTCTCTCTCAAATAAATACATAAAATCCTAAAAAAAAAAAAAAATAGTAAATCTCCATTTACGTGTGTGTCTTTACACAGATATATAGGTCATATTTAGTATCCATATTCCTCGTAAGATTGTGGAAAAGTTTATAGTTTGTTAAAAGAAATTGGCCAAATAATCCATGCTACAAAATAAAACTTCTCATAAGACCCAAGTGGCAAAGTCTACATCTCATCTTTGCCGTTTCATTTCCCTGTAATAACTGCAGTAAACTATAAGCAAACTATATAGAAAAATCATGCTTGATGGTTTTCTTTCTTCCACAAAATAACTTTGTACATCTTTTCTTTTAAACCATTAAATCTATTATTCATTTTTAAAAGCTAGATTAGATCACAGTTCTGTATATACACATACTTATGAAAACAGCATGTCAATAGCCAACAATCTTACCTAATTAAAGAAACTTGGAGGAATATCCAGCCTTTTTTTCAGAAGTAATACAGTTTATTTCCAAAATGGAAGCCATCTATTTAACCAGATTAAATAAAAAGGAGAAAAACCCAAGGAATCTGTGGTATTTCTTGGACATAAGCCAATAAGTTTCTCAGTGCTGATGATATTGACACATGGCATAATATTACATAATTGCCATAAAAGTTTTATATCATTCATGTTATTATAAAACAAGTGAAAATGCATGAGTAAAAGGAAGAGAAGCCACTTTGATATGATTAAAAAAATATTTATCAAAATCCACAATTGGTTATGTATACATGCACATTTATATGTAATACTATATTGAAATATATTTCATTTATATAATTTATAAATGTATATATAGAAACATATATATGATATTTAACAAATGCCATCTCATTTAAATATCAGCTTCGTCTAAAGGCAGTTTTCTTCTTTAACTGGTTTACTATCTAAAAGTGATCTTTCAAAGTATAAATGCAACCAAATCAGACTGTAAAACTAACCCAAAATCTTGACCAATCAGATAAGATTGATATAATAAGTTTATATAGTCATAAGCAAAAGCAAACATCTCAAAAAACTGAAACATAGCTGTAAACCCTTAAGTTTGTCAAACTGCATTTTTAAAAAATCAAAAAACATCAGAAATGTTTTCAAAAGTAAAAAGGGCATGAACATCCCTTGTTACACATACTTGAAATCACAAGGTCCTAGATCAACTCCAGTATAGAAACCAAGGACCCGAGATAAGTCAGATAGGTCATGTAATCACGGGCCTGGGTCTCCTGACTTCCAGCTCAATGCCCTTGGCATATAACTGTGCCTAACATTAATCAGCGGTCAACACATGCTTAAGTCTTTTCCTGTAATGCTCTGCTTCGCTACCTTCATCTCTATCCACACTGAATGAAGAATCTCCTGTTCTCTCTTCTCATCACAAGAACAGCAGGTGACTTTTATATCAGAGTATGACAAACAAGGCCAAAGTAATGATTTCTTTAATAGTGAATAAAATTCACTGATAAATAAATGGCTATCAAACTTTAAAACTTTGGGAACAATATTTTTCTGATAAGAAAATAAACTTTGTAAATATAAGAGTCCATAATATTTTATTTCCTACCCTGTAATAAGAAAATATAAAGTGTGGACACTTTCTTACTAAATGTAAGTATGTGTAAGTATTTATGAAAAATATAGTTCTCCTTTAAATACCACATTCTTCCTTTTTTATTTTGAAATAGCAACCACTATCTCAAATAAGAAAATAAATATATAAATATTTTATAAATGGCAAAATGCTGTGTTATTATCATTAGTCTTTGTTAAGTCTATTAAAGTAAAGGCATCAGAATACAATTAAGTAACCTGTGTATGGTGGGGGGAGGGGTGGAAAGCTAAGTGCTGGTGGTGGAGGTGGAGGGACTGTTGGGCTAGGGTGGGGCTAGTTGCTAGGGAATGAGACCAATACCCACCTGGACACCTGCTGAAACTGAGTCCCACTGTAGGACCAAGGTCTAGATGAGAAAACCAAAATGCAGAAAGAGGGCTGAGACCCAAGGAAGGCAGAGTAGGGACAAAGTAAATGAGTATACAAGTAGGAAATGAAAACCACTAACAGATCTAAAGTAAAAGACAAGTCACAGACCCATCCCAATAAATCCAATTCAACTGAGGAGTCATATGCAGGAACAGTATCTGCTAACGTGTACAGTTTTGTTCTGACGGATCTCTTCACAATTGAGTTTTTGTTGGGTTAGCTTAAGGTCAAGCTCTTCTTAAAGTGGCCCACTCCTTCATTCCCCAAGGTATCTGGCACGTTATCTAGAACAGTTCATGAAACATTTCAAAGATCAATTTACTCTCTACCTCCTGAGAAGAAACTTACAAAACCAATAAATCAAAGAACTCAAAATAGCCATTGATCTGTAAGCTGTCATTATTTATGGGAAATGTTCATTCTCCATAACTTACAAAATAAATGACACACAAATTAATTCTATCAAAGTCTTAAAGATCAATAAGACAAACAGAGATAATAGCATTCAGAATACAGAACTATTAGTATAGTGCACAACTAGGAATCAAGTCTGTACCATATTAACGATATACCAGCATTGAAATGTAAGATAATTTTTGCCATTAAAACAAATCAGTGAACTGTTTAGTTTATATCAAAACCTCCTTGATGATTCAGATATACTGAATAAAGATTTCATAAATTCCAAATTCTCTTGCCAATACCTATTTACCCTAGCCAGACCCAAATAGAAAAATGCCAAGGAATTATATTAAGAAGGGTAAGTTCAACATATGCCTTAAGTCAAGTTCAGAAAGATATTAGAAACCACATGTGTAACAGTGGGTACCTTAAAATGGACAGCAGCAACGTACCTTGTTCTCAGATAATCATGGGTTATAAAGGACCTAAATTTAGATGCTTATGACAAAACAGTCATTCCTTGCCCCTTGATTTGCCTGCTGACCTCTATTTTTCTCCCTTTGCCCCTCTTGGGTCCATACAATTTGAGACTTAGCACATTCAGCTGGACAATGAAAATGTGTCCAGGCTTCATGAAACCCTTCTGGGGATTGGGACTATGTACCTTACTTACCAACTGGCTAGAATTCATCCTTAGATTTTTATCAGCCCAGATCCATAACGGCTTCATGGTACCACCAACCCAACTCTACCCTGCCACAGAAAAAACCCACAGGTGTTGGTTCCAATCTAGGCTCGTCTCAATTTCAACTCATTTGCTGAGATGTTATGATCTGGATTTGGAGCTCACAGTCTTGTAGTCAGTAAACTTCCCCTAAGCCCTGACCACTGTGAGTTAATGCCCTTGGTCAGTCAGCCCATGTAGGATCCCAGCATGTTTCAAATAACCCCTCAAGATATTTTTGAGAAAATTCAGTAGCATTAAACCACATACTCTCATATAATTAATCCTGATTTTGACTATGAGAAGACATGTTACAAAAGTAAACACATTGAAAAAAATGTCTTCAGTCACTTAGGGAGACAACTGAAAATCAAATTTCAGTAGATGCTATCCATTCCACACTAACTATTCACTTGTTGAATGGTAAGCTTTTCTTTCCCCCTTAAGTGGTAGTTGGCTTAAAGCCACCATCCCCATTAGCTACATAGTTGGTGAGAAACAGTGGAATTTTTTTTTGTCCTGCTTATCTAGAAATCCTGCTCTCCCTTAGCTAGTCATTTGTGAGTCAATGTTTTTTTTTCAATTCACCTATTGCAAAAGTCCTTTGTTTCAATGACAGAAAAGAATTTTCTAAATTCTGTTCAATGCTACAGCTCCAAACTAGAATTTATTAGACTATTTATATTTGTAAGTTCATAAAGCCAAATGCAGCTGGAATTTAAAGTTTAACATTACACCTGACTCTACAAAGGGCTCCACTGTTAACGTTCATCCATATCTCTTAGGAAGCGATCCAGATTAATTCACATGGTAATACAGAAAGAATAATGGCTTTGACCAAAATGTGGCCTGAGTACCAATCCTAGCTTTACCACTTAATTTTGTAATTTAAACTACCACCTAAGCTAAAATCATCCACATGTCCATCCAATCATTTATTCATTCAGCTAACACTGAATGGACACCTACCACGTTAGAAGTACTTTGTAGGCACTCAGGGATAAAGCATGAATGATACAGACAAAAATCTCTGCTTTGTTGACATTTGCATTCTAGTAGAGTTGACCAGACAAGTAAGTAAAATACACGATGCGTCAGATGGTGATAAGGTCTGTGAGAAAATGTAGCTGGAAAAGAGATTAGAGAGGATTGGGGTGGATTAATAAGGTGATACTTACACAGAGACCTCACAGACATGAGAGAAGGAAGTCTTAGCATAAATGGGAGACAAACCTTCCAGGGGATGGATCTGTATAACTCCCAAAGCAGAACTTTGTTTTGAGGGTCTGAAAACAGCAAGGAGGCCAAGCAGCTACAAAGGAGTGAGAGAGAGGAAAGGACTCCAAGCTGAGCCCCCCAGGGGCGGTGACACTGATGACACTGAGCCCTGTGGGCCAGTAAAGACAGACTTTACTGTAAGTCACATGGGAAGTCAATGGAAGGTTGGAGCAGAGGAGTGGCATGACTCATGTAATTTTTCAAAGAATCGCTCTGGCTGCTGTGTGAAGAAAAAAATGTAGAGGGGCAAGTGAACACAAAGGAAGATTTCTTCAAGCCTGTGCCACTCAGCAGCATGAAATTAGAGAAGGTGGTGAGCAGTGGTTAAAGTATGGACCAACACAATTTGCTGGTGCCCTCGATTTTAAATGGAAGTCACTTATCGCAGAGCCAAAATCTTAGAAAATGAAAAAGTGCAATTCCTCCCACATTCCCATGTGCTGTTGTATATACCGTGGCCATTTATTCTGGATCTGAACACGCTGGACACACATTTTAACAGGTCTTCTAAGGAAGATTCTGCAAAATCGAGGCATGGACAAACACACTGAACTGATGTCTAGGCTACCTGAAGGACCTACGCTATGGGAATGTGAAGAGAGGAATCAGGGTGACCTTGAAAGCACTCCAGGTCAAAGACGCCCGTGCCCTTACAAATGGCATAAGGCCTGAATGAAAGATGTGTATATTGGAGGGGTAAAGGCGGAAGCAGCAGCATTCTTGTATCTAGAGGAGTGGTCCAAAACCACTCTGGCAAAAAAACAGGACATAAGAGTCTACGAACTGCTGCTTTGCTTTTACATTCCGTTTGTCTGTGTCTATAACCACAATCCCTCCAGTACACAGAAAGGGTGTGGAGTGAACTTCTGCCCACACTTTAACACGGTAAGCCTATGTATACTCTTTAACATTGGTGACTTTTTTTTTTTTAACCAACTTCAATGGATATGACAAATTCTGGTACTGTGACTTAACATTCCCTTCTCTTTGAAGTCTTTCCCATCACCTTATACTAACCTCTAACCACACTGGTTGCCACATTTTACCAATCCCATGATCAATCTTCCAAACTTGCTTGTTGGTTTCAGCAACTATTTCACTCACCTCTGTAATCCACCCTTGGCCATCATCCCTGATGATGCAACGTCATGTTACTAGCCTTTTCTGCCCTCTGGAAGCAGTCCTTCAATGTCTCCAAGTCAATGACCTCCCACGTTCTTCTCTACTTTAGCTACTTATAAATACCTATCTCGACCTTGTCATACTGGTTATTAATCAATCCATCAGAGCTTAAACTCTTAGTAGACCCTCTCTAAATACAAGCTCTTCTTTTCATCACCTCAGAAACCACATTTCCACTGAACATTCTGCCCAAACTGTAGGCTACAGGCCCCTTCTGGTTGTCACGTCTCATTAGACAGCCAGGAATCCATGATCATCCTTTCAGAGGATAATCTTACCAATAAGCAAGAATGACTTTTCCCCCTCATTTCTCTTGCATGTTTCCGTTTCCTCTCGAGGGACGAACTCTGCTTTGCAGACACACGTAATCATATTTCCCCAATCCTAAAAACAAACAAATCTGAAATTCCTCCACTGATGGCTCTGTACCACCTCTGGCCATTTAAACCATCTAACTGAACTGCAACCATCATACACCTGCTGGTCTCTAAAGGCAGGCGGCAAACACACTGGTGTTTACAGCAACTGCTTGGATACTCAGAAGCTACAGCTCCACTCACCCCCACGAGCAATTTGGACTGTGTATCTGAACTTGTCTCCTTCAGAGGTTTAACAAAACGGAACTAGGTCTCTCCTGACGGACCTCACTACCTTGTGCTTCTTTAGCAGAAGTCCAAAAAGCAGCCCCTTTTCCTGGCCCTGTAGCCAATTACCTTTACAGGCTATACAACCTCTCCCCAAATGACGATTTCAACAATGATGATTTCTGCAAAGATACATGGCAGGCCTGTGGCCCAGTTTACAAAGAATCCAGTCTCCTGATATCCAGCACAACCTTTCCTTACCACATCCTGCATTCCCTACACTGATTTCAGCACCTAATAAGGTCTTCTGGTAGCAATAAAAAGGACATTGACAATCAGTGCATAGAAGAGACTAGTACATAACATACCTCCCTGTTTCTGAGATGACAAAAAAAGACAAGTAACTGGTGATCATTTTCTAAATTTTATTATGTGTGTGTTTGTGTGTGTGTGTGTGCGCATGCACATAGGCAATGCTGTGTGATTTTGGCAAGAACTAACATTGCTACCTCTTTTACAATTATTGTGCCATATTTAAGTTAAACACCACAAGTGTGGCTGCTGTAATGTTTCCTAAGAAATTATTTTAAGGCACAAACGTGGCAGTGAGTAAAAGAACACCACAATCAGTGTTATATCAAGGGCCATGGTCTTACATTACACTATCATTTGTTTAAAGATACAGCTGTAAGAAAATTCAATGGTCATGACATCTAACTTCTAGACGTAAAAATAAAAGGTTTATTCTTTATGAATTGCTGTCAATGTAAATTAAGTAGAGACCTTCCTGAAAGAACCACTCTGGAATATAAATACACGTTCAGTTGAAGTAAAACAAACCGTCCAGTTACCTCTTGTTGAATAAATATGGCAAAATTTACATGGATAGTACAAAAGGAATGAATTCACTCACTACATATAAGGCACATACATAATTTGAGTTTAAAATGAGCATTAATTATCAATATCAATGCTAGTGAAATTACAAATGACTTTTTTCTCAGAATTTTTCTAATGTTTCTAACATGAGTAACTATTACTTATAGTAGTAATATTTTGGTTAATTTTTTGGCTAATGATTAGCCCATAAAGTAAGCTCTAAAGTAGGCATTTGGCTTTTTCTTTTTTTTTTTTTTTTAAGGTTTATTTATTTGGCAGGGGCCGGTGGGGGGGAGGGAAGTGGGAGAGACAGAATCCTGAAGGTGACTCCCCTCTGAGCATGGAACCTGATGGATGCTGGACTCAGTCTCACAACTCTGAAATCATAACTGGAGCCAAAATCAAGAGCCGGCCACTTCACCAATTGAGCCACCCAGGCGCCCCAGGTTTTGGCTTTTTCTAATCCCAACAGAGAATTAATGTTAGATTTTATATTTGGAGAAATTCTGAAAAAAAAAAAAGCTTATATAATATTTTTACACAGAACAGCTTCATAGAGAATAAAAAGTGCATAAAAGTGTCCTTTTCAAAGATTAAAATTAGAAAGAATTCATCATTTAATTCTCTGGAAACTGTTTCAAACAAGAGCAGTTAGGGAAGTACACCAAATTAGTGCTATTTTGTACAAAAGAGAAATGCACTACAATACTTTCTAAAGGTCTGTTTTATAGCCAAACTATATTTAACTACCCAATATAATCAAATGATATGTTTCCACCTTATTTTCTCAAAATATATCAAATAAACTTTGTCTAAAACCAATCCTTGAATCTTTCTTCCCAAACTTGCCAACATTCAGAGTTCTGACTCTCCATGCCTGACTCCAACATTCTTCCAGTTACACAAGGCAGACACCTAGGAATCCTCTGTTAAAACCCCCTCTGCCTTACTCCCCATTAACAATATAGCATAAAATGTTGTCATTTTTTACCTCTAAAATGTATCTTTCTCTCACATCTTACACTTCTCTCTCTCATTGCCACCATCCCGGTACAAAGCTATCCTATCATCAACTACCAGGTAAACTGCAGAAGCTTCCTGACCCGTATTCCACAACCATTCTTCCTGGGTGAAGTGGAGCACATTCTATTTGCGGCAGGCACAAAGCAATCCCAAAGTTCCACACTCTCAGTGGAGGGGTACGGGGTTTGAGAGACATCCCACAAAACACACATTTACACTCCTGATGTGATTTCATTCCAGGTGTTCAAAACCTGGAAGACTTGGCAGATTTGGGGGTGTAGATCGTAGGGTGACTTTCTGAAATGGTAAAGGATCCTCTCACCAGCTCTAATTTGTCAAGTACTAGAAATCCAGTAACCAGATGCACAGGCTGAGTCACGTAACTACCCAGCTTCTATCCATCTGCTCTCTCCTTCCAAATTTCTACTATGAAAATTTTACACAGACAAAAAAAAAAAAAATTGAAAGAATGGTGCATCCAACACTCAGATATTCTCCTCCTAAGTTCCATAATTCTTCCAATGTTTTCATGTTTACTTGTCTTTGTTTCTATAAATGTTATATTTATAATTTCTGTTAAATCATTTGGAAGTAGTCTGACATCTCAGCCTTCAACATGCCATCTCCTAAGAACACATTCATTATCACTGATAGTATTAACAATACCATAAAATCTTCTATATATTCAATCATCCCAATAAAGTCTCTTTTTTAATAGTTTTTTAAAACCAATATAAAGAAGATTTTTTATAAGACGTTTTGCTATTAAATCTTTTTAATCTATTTTAATATTAAACAAACTCATCATCTTTTTAATCCATGACACCAAGTTTCTAAAACATGTAGGCCAGGAGTCTTATAGACTATCCCACCTAATGGTGTCATTTAATTGATCCTCTATTCTTAGGCTTGATTATAGTCAGGTTCAACCTTTTTTCCCTTTTGCATAAATACTGCATATGCGAGGCTGAGAACTTCATACCCCATCACATGCAAAGCCTCCAATATCAGGTGGTTGTCCCACCACGAGTAAAACTAAGTTTAATCCCTTGGTTAGAGTGCTAACCCTCCATTAGGAAGTTACAATTTTCTTCTGTAATTAGCACTCGGTGTCTAGTGATATCGCTTTGGTACCTTACGAATATACTATTCCCCAGGAGACATTCATGTATTGGTTTTAGCATCTGTTAACAATATTCCAATCAGTTATTAAATCAGGAATTACAAAAATGGTGACTTCTTATCATTCCTTCTATTTAAAATAGCTGACTTTTTTTTTCTGTAAAGAAGAGCTTTACTCCACACCCCCCTACTGCCAAGCGTCACCATGGATTCATCGATTTTAATTTCTTCCATTTGGGTTACAATAAATCGCAATCCTTACTCTTTATCCTTTATGCCTCTAACCCATGCTCTACAGTGCAGCCAAAGACACCTTTCCTAAAAGCAAATCTTTTTCTCAACCTCTCTGTCTCTCTCTCTCACACATGCACGTATTCGCACACACATTTTAACACCTGAAGGGTTTCCCAATGCTCTCAGGATAAATTCAAAAAAAAAAAAAAAAAAGAAAGAAAAGAAAGAAAGAAAAGAACACAACAACCTTAACTTTGCCTACAAGTGCCTGTGCTCTGGCCCTTGCTCACCTGGACAGCTTTACGGCACCTGAAGCTTGCTTTGCTCCCAGGGCTCCATCTACAGCATATCGCACTTCCTCCTCCCACACTGTGCGCACTACTCCCCCAACTGAATTTTCACCCCACGCACCTCTGCCTACTTACCTCCCAGGAATCAGTTTTAGTCTTCAATTAATCCCTTTCTCAGAGAAACCTTTCAACAACTTACCTGATTTTGCAGTACTTAAGACAGATTTTATACTTATTTGCATGGTTATTTGCTTTATCCCTCTTTGACCAACTTGACTATAAGCAACATGAGGGCAAGAACAGAATCTGTTATATTTTTTAACCAGGCACAGTGCCTAGAACATAGTAGATGCTCAATAAATACCCGCTGAATAAATGAATAACTGAACCTGATGCATGGTGTTACTAATTATTTTTATCCAACTTTAGAACTACTTAGAGACAGAATGGAAGTGCCTTTAAATATGTATAAACTAGCAATCAAAGACTCCAGAATTTATTATTGAATCCAACTATAATTAGCTAAAAAAGAAAAGCAAAGCCCTAAGCATACAAGGGCATATGCTGAATCACTGCTGTAGCAGTGATTGTGATAATTTTAGTAATCTGGAATCAACGGGCTACCCTTTGAAAAACATAAATGCACAAAGACCTCTACCAGATCACCAGTCATGTCTAAAAATAACTTTCTTTTGTGGCATATGGAATTCCCTCTTAAAACAAACACATTGTGGCATAGTAAAAGCAATATGAAATGGTCAATTAGAGCTCTGATGACATTTTTACTCCTAAAATTAGCTGATGAGTATTATTTATTGGCTAGCTCTGTATGGAATTCTGTTAGTGGCTGGATTTTGAAATTTCAGCAAAGCAAATTCTTAAAAAATAAACAGATGCTAAAATATTCTTTCTATAGATGCTATTTCTAACATGAATGCTAATACTCATCATCCTTCAAAGTACGTAATAGAGCCTTAATGAAATGAACCTTAATAAAACAGACTATGTTATACAGAATTTGGTGGAGGTCACTAAGCTTGTTTTCTTTTTTTTTCTTGCTAAGAATGATCAAATGGATTGGCAAATGCATGCTCATGTAGGAAAGCTACTGAAACATAATACAACTGTAGTTTGTGCTAAATGTTCAGCCCTGGTGACACATGCCAACTAGACACATGGCAGCAGGAAAATATATCCAGGCAGAGCCTGCTAATCACAATTACTAATACAATTTCCAGACACCACTCAAGAACAACAACAACAACAAAAAATCCTGTTCTGACAGCTTTTCTATTACTACCAACCTGCAAGCAAACACAACATGTTGAAAGAAATGTTCCGTTCTGGACTGAACTATTTTAAATCTCTGGTTGCAAAACACAGAAGGCTGAATCTCTTAGACACAGGAAGAGTGAAGAAATACTTCCATGAATTCTGTCCCTACATGCCTTTGAGGCACACCAGAGGCAATTCAGGCTTATAAAACCAGAATAACAGCAACGACAACAACAACAAAAAAGATGTTTTGCTTTTAGCATATGCATCTGCTAATTCAGATTTTTGTCATATTATAAGTTGAAGACTATCACGAGGGGTAGGAAATATCCTTCCTAAAGACACTCATTGTCACTGAGTGAAACAGCAAACTAAGCTAGAGAACTGTGTGGAGGCTCAGTGTTTCTTCTGTTTTCTCTTTGCAATTACATTAAGTGGTCAAGATTGAGAGATAGCTTAGAGCAGTGGAATTGTACCAATTAAAAAAGAAAGAGCTCAGTAGTGTGTGTGTGTGTGTGTGTGTGTGTGTGTGTGTGTGTATCCCACCAGTAAAATTCCTAATCATACAGGATTTTTTTCAGAAGGCGAGATAATTTTATTCTCTGCAACAGTTTTGTCATTACCTATTAATGACACCCAAAATGCAAAGTACAATCTAATCAGATTATAGAATGTGATACCACTCACTACAATTATCATGTTATTTAATTTTTCTTTGCTATGTATTATTATTCTACTATATTAAGAAAGGTGTTCTTGCTAACACAACTGGTAGAAAATAAAGGGAAAAAGCATCACGGGGGATGACTTGGGTTAGACATTGCTATGGTTACAATGCTGAGCCAGTAGTCTCCACTTTCACTCCATATGCTCTATAAATTCTGAAAGAAGAAGTCACAAAAATGTTCTTTGTATTGTGAATAAATATTGAGAGACTATCACCAAGAGGTGAAAATGTCTTAGTTAATTAGTAAGCAATTGATTCTTGATTATTTCCTTGAAGTTAAAACCACCACCACACAGAATTACAGTAAAATTGCATGGTCATAGGTTTCAATTTCCTGTCTGATGCATAAATCCCCTTTTTGTTGGCAAACTCTAACACAGAGTTATCTATACTCTTTTTAAAATTTCCACTGATGTGGGCACCTGGGTGGCACAGCGGTTAAGCGTCTGCCTTCGGCTCAGGGCGTGATCCCAGCATTATGGGATAGAGCCCCACATCAGGCTCCTCTGCTATGAGCCTGCTTCTTCCTCTCCCACTCCCCCTGCTTGTGTTCCCCCTCTCACTGGCTGTCTCTATCTCTGTCAAATAAATAAATAAAATCTTTAAAAATAAAAAATAAAAAATAAAATAAAATAAAATTTCCACTGATGGAAAGTGCACTACCTTTTAAGGAAGCCTATTCTAGTGTCTGATAAATTAAATTGTTAAAAAGTTCTCATCTCTGTTGTTCTCATGTATCAAGTATTCATTAAAGGAATATTCTGTACCAGGTACTAGGCCAGGATTTCAGCATGTTCTCTGCCTTTTTGGGGCTTCCAGTCTAGTAGGGCAGATAAATAAATAATCATAGAAAATGACTACATACGCACAAATTTTGGTAAGTTATCTGAAGGAAAGCAAAAGCTGCATGGCACATGGTAAGTCCGAAATAATGTAACACAGTACCAAATGAATCAATGGAGATGTGACAAAAGACTATAATAAACCAGAGGAGAAATCATTTAGACCGGGGAATCCGGGAAGGCTTCTTGGAAGAAGTGACATTTAAGCTAAGACCTAAAGGATGACTAGGAGCACACCTGGAAAAGATCCAGGAGAAGGCCATGGGAACTGTATAATGAAACCCTCAAAGGAGGAAAAACTGTGGCACCTTCCATTTCCTAAAACAGTATTACAGGTTCAACAGCAGAATGAGTTGGGGGATATGCATGGACTGAAAGAAGGCTGAAGAAGTTACACACACCTTGTGGCCATATTAAGGAATTAAATTTTAGTCTAAATGGAATTAGGAATCTACTGAAGAGCTTCAACCAAGGAGATGAGATGACCCAGGTTTGGTTTTGTTTGTCTGAAGACTGTTCAGTCTGCTTTCCTATAAACTGGGCCCTCACCCTGGTGTCTAGGGCTACAAAGCATAGGTGTCATTCCTCTTTTTTATGACTCTCCTTCAGGCAACCAAGAAAAAGAGAAGCTATAAGACCTAAGAAAATACAGCCAGGGTCTCAGGGAAGGCTCATCCACGGCCACCACGTGGATGCCCAGTACTCCCAGGGCACTGCTGAGTCCCCAGTGAATTGTGGTTCAGTCTCCTGGTCCTCCTGTCCTGTCAGGAAACGCGAAAGCCTCCCTGGAGGCCAGGAACCTGCATGGACAAACTGCTTGGAATTGACAAAACAGACATAAGAGAAAACAATTATATGCCTATAGTTGACATCCAAGTGCAACTGTGATTTAAAGTTGACATTTCCCAAAGGATACAAACTTCCAATTACAAGATGAGTAAGTCCTGGAGATCTAACATACAGCATGGTGACTATAGTTAACAATATGGTATTATCTACTTTAAAGAGAATGGATGTTAATTCTCACCACCTTAACAAAAAACTGTGACTATGTCAGGTGATGGATGTGTTAATTAACCTTACTGGAGTAATAACTTTGCAAAGTAAACATCTATCAAATCCTCAAGTTGTCTACCACAAACACACAATATTTTATGTCAATTATAACTTAATAAAGTTGGGGGCAAATGGTGACATTTTCATACTTCATTTAGGAACTGAACTCAGATTGTTACCTTTGACTTCTTCAAAATACTTTAATGAAAACTGCTTCAGCTAAAATCACTGGGTCACACTGGAAATGCATAGATTTGGAATCCCAATCTGAAAGTATTGATCAATTATCCTCTCTCCAGGTTCTGAAAGATAAATCAAGCCAGCTTCTTGGATGATCACATTGCGAGGACTCAGCATGGCTGTATAAAAGCACTGTTGCAGTAAAGTAGGTCCTTTCTTAGAAATGGAACAGACAAAGCCTTTCATTTATTATTCATGGTGCCTTGTGCCCATGTCAACTCCTGATTAATAATTAAAATTAATCTCATTACAGAAGATTTCATTACAGGATAATTTAATTAAATGATGAATTGGCTCCCAGATGTTACCTTCTGTGCCATCTTTTAAATAATGCTGATGATGACACAGGGATTCGCTAGGTATCAGTCGGGTCTTAAGAAAGTGAATTATTTATAGGGCTCTGCCATTCTGCCGATAATAAATTATATTGATCACACATATGCATTATCCTTCTCCAAAGTCACATTTTTCCAAGACTTCTGATACTTTCACAAAGTTTGTGAAGTCCACTGAAAATTTAGGGCCATCATTTTGTCAGTCACAAGAATGTATCCATTTGGTAAAAATGTTAACCCACACAGTTTATTCATTTTATAGGATAAATACATAAAGGGGTCTCAGAATTAATGATCTGAAGTATCCACTTCAAGATAACAACAAGGAAGAATGTATTAATCATTGCAAATGCAAAAAGGAGTTTGATTATACAAAATCATGAAACAGCATTAGGAATGAAACTTCAGAATTTTGTTTGATTTTTTATATAAAGTAACCAGTAAAAAGAGCCTTACAAAGTAAATGTGTTTTTTTTTTTTAATTTGCCACGAACCAACATAAATCACAATTTTTAAGCTCTTCCAGTTACCACATATTTCACTGCTATACACACTGTTCTCATTGCACTTTGCACAAGATACATACCCTGGCAAATAAACATAAGGAAAAAATGAAATCCACTAAAGCCCACTTTCAGGAGATGAAAACATTTAAGAGCCACTTCCTCATTTACTTCAGAAAAATTTAGGCTTTTATGAATAACACGGTGTATGACAAAATATAAGCCATTCCAAATGTTATCAAACATACAAGATTATAATTATTCTACTTGGCTTATTTTAAGGATTCTAATATAAAAAGAAATACTTGTATATGAAAATCTCAGTCTAAACTGTGGTTTTTATTTTTACTATTTCTCTAGAAGAGGTCAGATTTTTCTTAACTTGGGATTTAGAAAATCAAGTTAGAAATGGGACATAATCTTCCCTCATAAAGACATGTATTGCATTAGTACTTTAAAAAAAGACTCATTGCAGTGAACTCTGGGGATTATACAGAGTTATAAACACAAAGTAAACAACTGTGTTACCATGTCTTTGGTATACTATGTTCATTGATCAACAATATAAATAACAGAATCACAGCATCTCAGAGGTCATAGAGTATTGTGGAAGACATCTAATCTATCTTGTATCCAATGTATGAATTCCTTAAACATCTAACAAAGAGATACAATTAACGTATCTGTATCAGTGCAATGCATAATTTTTTTAAACAGATTCTTTCATTTTCAATCAGCTGATAGGGTTAGGAAGTCCTTGTACAGGTCCTCTCTGCATCATTTTCCACTCTCTTTCTTCGTTTTCTCTCTCCTGCCCACTGCACATTTTTCATTAAATGGGCAAGTTTCCAACTCCAGTCCCACTGATCCACCTTCCCCGAATAGCTCTTGGTCACTTCTTTGCATTCCAGCCTCCTTCTCTGCCAACTCATGCCTTTTCTCCTTTAGAGCTGATCCCAAACACGTCACTCTGGGATTCTTTGACATCATGTCACCATTCACTTCCACAAAGAATCCTGAATAGCCCTTATGTGGTTTGAGCCATGAGATTTATATGTAGGTATATACTGTACTACAGTGGCAGGTCTTAAGCAAATAAGGCATGGGGAGTTTGTGGGAAAACACACGGCCTTCTGAGAAATACCAACTATTTAATTCTACCAATATGAACTAGGAACAGTTTTACAAGAAGACACTATGACTACAAATGCAACATAAAATCAGCCATGAGCATATACAGTTCCCACAAAAATAATTAAGTAACAACTCAACGAAGACTGGGCGTTTCTGAGATTTTTCTATTGATTGATCTCTGTAACTTGTTCTTTCATAGTAGACAGGCTAAGGTTTTCCAAAACCATAAAGTTTTTTTTAGTTGGGAGAAAAAATTATCATTTGACTTCAAATTCCTCAGCTAGAATTTTAGCTCATTTCTGAGATGGTCACGTTGCCATTTTTTGTCTTCCTCGTTACTGCCTGTAAAAATTTTGTAGTTACTCAGTAGGTGTGGGCTCTAGACTGGGAAGGGATTTGCTAGCACATAATAGGACTCTTAGGGTACATATTATTTATATTGGGAGAACAGAAATGGGGAAAAAAATAAGCTCAAGAAAGTTTTAAAACTTCGGAAATTTCAGATGGTATAAAAGCAGACCTAATCATCAAATCATAATGTACCAGAATTAATTGTCACCACTCCAAGAACTAGGAGAGGCTGCTCTTTAAAAGTATTTTTAAAGATGTAGACAAATAAGTGAAAGACACTCGAAAACAGACTGAAGAGAAATTTCCTTGCACTTGAGCAGCCTTCTATCTGTTGAACTGATTAAAATATCCAAGCTTTGAATTTGATGTCAGATGAGAGTTGAATATAAACATCCATCTTTAAAAACTAAATGCTTACCCATAACAGTCTAGTGTCTTCTGCAAACCTGTAGATTTATCAAAGCAATCCACCTTCAAGATCTTAAAATTCATCAGTACTGGGTCTTAAGAAACAATTCTTTTTTTTTCTCTCTTTCTTTCTTTCTTTCATTTTTTTTTTTTTGAGAGAGAGGGAGAGAGCACAAGCTTGGGGCAGGGGCAGAGGGAGAGAGGAAAAGAATAATTTTTTTTTAAGATTTTATGTATTTATTTGGGGGAGAGAGAGCATGTCGGGGGAAGGGGCAGAGGAAGAAAGAGAAGCAGGTTCCCCACTGAGCAGGGAGCCACATGCAGGGCTCCATCCCAGGACCCCGGGATCATGACCTGAGCTGAAGGCAAATGCTTAACTGAGCTACCCAGGTGTCCTGGGAGAGAGAGAATCTGAAGTAGGCTCTATGCCCAACATGGAGCACGATATGGGGCTGATCTCACAACCCTAAGATCATGACCTGAGCCAAAATCAAAAGTTGCACTTCTAACCAACTGAGCCACACAGGCACCCCAAGAAACAATTATATATGTATATATATATATATATATGTGTGTGTGTGTGTGTGTGTGTGTATATGTGTGTGTGTGTGTTTATGCATAACACACACACATGCACACTCATACACACATACATCTGGTATTTCTCAGCTATTTCTCCATCCATACAAAACACCAAACTGTCTTTAATTAGTGACTACATTTTTAACATATTTATCAGTGGAGTAAACCGAAACCTATAAATGCATTTTAAATAAGTGACCTATAGAAGATAGATTTTATTTCTATACATTTTAAAAAATTTTCTCCCTAAAAAAAACGGATTACTTAAGCCAGGTATTTTTTTCTCTTTATTGAATGCCGATGGGTGGAGCCCCTAGGTGGCTCAGTCGGTTAAGTGTCTGCCTTCAGCTCAGGTAATGATCCCGGGGTCCTGGGATCGAGCCCCACATCAGGCTCTTTTGCTCAGCAAGGAGCCTGCTTTTCCCTCTCCCTCTCCCTCCCACTCCCCCTGCTTATGCTCTCTATGTCAAATAAATTAATTAAAATATTTTTTTAAAAAAGAATGCTGATGGGTGCTGTCATTTACTGAGTACCTACTATGTGTTAAAAGACTACCTATAGTTCTCCAAATAAATCCCTACAACCATTCTATGAAATAGGTAATATTACCTCCACAATAAAGATATGTAAACAAAGATGATGAAATTAATGTGCCCAGAGTCATACAGCTAGCAATAGTGGAGCAGGGATTGAAATCCATATCTATCTGACTCTAAGTATTAACGATAACATATTTTTTAAAGGTTCTAAGTGCCTTGCATGTACTAATCTCATTTAATCCTTACATAACCAACCCTAAGAAATTGGGTACTCTTAATTGCACTATATTAAGAATGAGAAAACTAGGCATACAGAGATAAAATAACCTCCCACTACCAAGCTGCAGAACTGGACTATAATGTCAGACAGTCCAACTCCTTGATATTCTCTTAGTCTTTGCTCTAAAAGCCTCTAATTTACCTTTATTTATCACATAGGGTTATGTTACGTCTATAAATGATCATGACCTTTATTAAAAGTCTACCAGTTTGAACCATATGAAAGTAACACTAACCAGTTGAAGTGTCTAAGAATTCTTCCCATTTCCCATCCCACCCAACCTGTCACCTGGACAATATCAGTGCCCTTCTAACTGGTCTTTAGGCATCTCATTTTTTCACTCTCCAGTCTATATATGTATGAAACAGTCTCTAAAGACTGATTTTATAATAAAAGAATCACGACCACTCAATATCTTCCCTAGAAATTTTCTGATATACAATGTAAAGAATTATTAGTCTCTTGTATATTATCTACTTACTGGACTGTATCAAGTGCTCTGACCCTAGAATGATAAAAGACAATTTAGAAATAGAACATCCTTGTACATTCTTGTGACTGGGGGCGGGGGAGAAGCTTGTTTTTATCTCCTGTGAATGTCTAATTGCTCCCCATGTTGTTCCCTATGTACCAAGACCAACACAGAAGCCCACTGATCTTTTCTCTGGTTTTCATTTATTTATAATATCTTTGAGCACCAATTTTAAGTTTCCTTGAAAATTGTCTCTTAAAATCAATATTAGTGTAAGTTTTATTTATACTTAATTAACAATAACTTTGAAATGTAAGGATTTGAACAAAAAATTTAATCTGATATCACTACACTGAAAATGAAGCAACATAATCTCTACTTTGGCCTAACCCAGGCAGGGCCAACAGTGAGGCATCAGTCTTCAGCAACATCAAGAAACAGGGAAAATGGGGGCCGACATTAGTTCAGGCAGGGACTGAGAGCCCACAAAGGCTAAGTGATAGAACCAGACAGAGTCACAGGAGACCAGGATGCCTCCAGTACTTAAAGAACAGAGGAAGTCAACTGACAACTAGCAGCCCACTAAGAGCAGCACCTCAGCCATATAGCAAAGTTATGAGGAAGATAATCCACAGCTTTGGAGAAGAGTAAAGCACCCTGTCCAGTCAAGTAGGCTATGACCTGGTCTCAGCAGAACAAGAGACCTGTGAACATGAGGAAGGCCGAGCCACACAGCCCTGCCTAGCGTTTACCCAGCCCTACCAGGCGCCAGTCACAGAAGCAGAACACAACACACACGTGCCAGCTTAAAGGGTTGAGGTCCGCAACATATGTCAAGTTCTAGTCAAGACTAGCTCTGGAACCAGGCGGATCTGAGCATCACATGTGAGGGAACAGGAAAGAAGGGCATAGGCTGCATACCTCTTCCCAAATCCGAACCTGCAAAGAAAGATGGAAGTCCCCTCAGGGTTTTCCTTGAAGGGAGTCTATGAAGCGTAAGAGGCAAACCAAACATCAAACAGAAACTTGTAGATAGAGCATTACACCAGAACTAAGCAAGAGACAGGTGGGTAAGGAGAGTGGGGGTTCACTTTATCATGGGTGAAGAGCTAATGGCTCTGAGGAAGGGTGTGGAGAAAGTGTGGGGCTTTGAGGTCAACAAACTCCCTTCAGTTTTTCCCACAGCAGAACTAACAGAAAGTGAACACCCACATACTCCTTTCTTTACCCATTGCCTATGGCTGTTTCCTTGCTACAATGGGTACTCACCAATGGGGCCATATGGTCACAAAGCCTAAAACGTTTACCATCTGGCCCTTTATACAAAAAGTCGGTTGACCCCTGCCTTAGAGAAGTATCAGTCTTTACAGATGCAAATTTATACATGGAAATAAGTGTAAACAATGAAAATTCAGAATTGTAAGTTTGAAGAACAGAACATAAAAATATCATACAATCTCCACAGCTGACCCACACTAACCAGATGAATCCCACAGATGTGGATATAACAATCAGAATTTTAATACTAACAAAATGGTCTGCACATCAATAAACTAGGATATTTCAGTTCTATCTGCCTATGTGTTTGGTTTCTCTCCACTATATCAACATGTTTACCTTCCACAAGATTATATTGGTTCTTTCTTCCTAGGATCACAACCATACAAATTCCTCTCATACCTGCCTAAATGTACATGCTGCATAGATCACGTTCTGCCCGTTTTATGAATGGATGCCTAGTTGCCATGATGAATACTTTACCTGGTGAGCTAACCTGGCATCCTAGAAATGTGCCCGCTGCCTCTCAGAGATTAGACTGCCTCTGTCAAAATAATTATTGAAATATGCTCCATACTTTTCCAGGAAAAACTAATAAAACTTGAAAGAAGGGACTGGATTTATTAATATTTTTATATTGGCTTATTTGCTAATGGAAATCTTTCTTTTAATTTACTATCATTATTAAGATCCATATTTAAGAAAGTTCATGCAGTCTTTCATTCAGCGAACATTTATTGAGGACCACTGTATGCCCTGAGCTATCTGGGGGACCAGTCTGAACCAGAGAAATAACCTAGGGCTCGTTTTCTATCTTTTCACTTTCACAGAGACCCTTTATATTTTCCCAACACTTCAGACACATGGTGGAAGGATTTTCATTTATTTTACATAAAAAGAAAAACAATTCATAAAACAAAAAGTAACTACCATTACATATTCCATAAGAAACACTTCTACAATTAAATACTTGAAAACAGAAAGGTGGTGAACCAAGTATTCTATAACACCGGTCTCATGCACACACAAAGAAAACCCACAGAATTTTAAAATCTTCAAAGTTTTATCTGTTTCCTTCAAAATTACAGAAGCTGAAATGTTATTGTAAATAAAACTTCTAATTACAAACATTGTTCAAAATTATTTTGGGGTGGCAGGACATATTCTAAATTCTCAGTCACATAAAGGGATGCACTGTATAATAATTAATGTGCTTTCCAGATTGAAGAATTCTAACTGTATTTCTAATCTGAAGCTACCGAAAGACTGCTTTGACAGCAGTGGAGAGGCTATATGCATTATGTATGAACTGGTATCCAGTTTTCAAGTTGTCTTTCAAAACTTGAGGGGTTGATTTTCAAAAGCAGCAGCAGATGCCATGAAAAAAATATTTGAACTTATACAAATGGAAGTAGCAACTTAAAAAAAATAATAATGGAGGATGAGTTTAATACCAGAAAGTTCTTGTATTAACTGAGAAAGAAGAGTGGCCACTCACATATCTGGATACTATATCATGTAACTTCTTACGGATCTGTATTAAAAACCTTGTGTTTGTATCACATCTGCCTTATAACCTGAGGGGAGATTACGAAGCATTTGTAATGTCACAGAAATAACTGTGGTGACTCTTTTATTATTTCTGTCTACATTAATGCATAAATCTCATTACTGAAAAACAAAATTTTGAAGGTCCTGACCCTTTGATACATTCGCTTTTATTCCTCTCCCTTCTTCCCCACCTCTCTCACATGGGCACACAGACACACACACACACACACGCGCGCGCGCGCACACACGTACAAATAATAATCCTTGCCTCCTTTAGAACCGCATTATCAACTTAGTAGTTTATAATAGTTGTTACACACACACAAAAATGTACATTTATACTAAGCTATTTGGTGATACTAATAATTGTAATTTTAGTATGAAATAAAAGCACGATGTTTGGATTCTGTAACTGTTCCTATTAACAAAATTTTACATTCTGTCTTTAATAAAGATTAAAATATTAACAAATGGCATCTTATAAAAAATTTGAAAGAACCAGTAGCAGGAACTTTTCACTTTTGTTGAAATTGAAACTCAGAAACCGAGGCAACACTGTAGTTTAGAGTCTCAGAGCTCCTCTTGGAGCCACTTTAATTCTTAATGTCTTAATTACTTGCACTTATTAAATAATTGAAACTCTGTAACAAACAAAAGATGAGATGGCTCTCCTTCTAGGTGACCAATATGATGGCGTGAACTTATTCTAAAAAAAGAAATCCAGAATTATGTTGAAAAATTATGTTGAAAAATTTTTAAAGGTGTATTCATCATGGGTTTTTAATCTTCACACACACACAGACACACACACACACAGGTTTTGTACTGATATATATGCAGAGATATAGATTTATAAAGCAAAAATGAATTTTGTTCCGAGAAACTGATAATACACATATTTAAAAACAACCACTAGAATCACAGGCCCTCAAAGATAATAATTAAAATCATTTTGTCCAACCTAACCAATAGCAAGCACATTGTAGTATACAAGTAAATTCTATAAAGCACAGAAAGCAATTGTAAAGTATCATATTTTTATGCTGCTAGCTTTAATTAACATTCTAGATACTGGTTCATTCTGTATTTGTAATGCATATAGTACCTGAATTTCTCATACATATAAATATAAATATATAGATATAAATACACACATACACACACACACAAGATTCACTGGCAATTATAATAGTCAAGATATAGTCTTATTCTGTAATGTGTCTATAAGTGAGTGTACATCAGAATCAGCTCCTAATACTGACATTCCTGTGTCTGTTCCTTGGGAAATTAGGCTCAACTATCATGAGATACAATATTATACATATCTTTAAAAAAGAACTGTAAATATTTGTTAAATAAATCAATGACTAAAATTAACTTTCAACTTACTCACGCACCGTATTTTCATCTCAAAAGCACTGTACTCCAAGTTTTCAAAATCTCCTGGCCTTTATATTTATATACTAATCATGTGCTTCTTGTAGGAACATCCATCTTGTAATTCTGGTTAGAGCATAGGCATCAGAGGAAAGATGGTCTATGATACTGAGTCACAAATATTCGTATATAAAAATTAAAGGATAATAGTTTTATAGCACAATGATTATACATTTCTGTTTTTCTGTAGTGGCCTTGATTTACTTACTGTCCTCTATAACTACTGCTAGTGCCTTCTTTCACTCTCAAAGCTGTCTCAGTTTAAATAATAAATTATATAGCTGCTTGATCTAAATAACTAATGATCACCTTTTTCTTCTACTCAGTAATTATTTCCCAAGTCTAGTCTCAACTTCCAATCAAGATCCTTCCACACATTCAATCACTGATATACCTCCTATGGCTCAAAACCCACAGCAATGATAAATATAAAAAGAGAATATAAAGTCATAAAGTTATCACTGAGATTTTTAAAAATACGGTTAGAATCTTTAGGTAAGAAATGGAAAATTTGTAAGGAAAGCAAAAGCCATGGACTTATTGGCCTTTATGTCCAGGTAGGAATTTGGCTCCTGGACAACACAGGCTTAGAAGGGGGGAAACACTTTTGCTGAAATTCTCTGACTCAAAATAAGCCTGCATACCAAAATTCCAGAACAGATCTTTAAACACAACCAATTTAAACATTAATTGTTTCTCCATACGAAATAACCTTTATGGAAATAAGTTAAGAATTTTCAAATAAATACAGGGGAAAAATCCCTTTCCTCCTCCCTCAAAAGTAAAACATTTGCAAACAACAAGTCACAGAAATTTTAAAGAACGAGAGAAATAAATGTAACAAATTTAAAATATTGAAAAGGAAATTAAAAACAGTTTAAACAGCAACTGAGAGACTTCGCCATCTATTTGACAGGAGAGGTTGAAAAAAAAAGAGGTATAATTATCTATTATAGATAAAGATATGTACATTACAGATAGAAATTACAGATAACAAATATTTGGAAATACAAAAGTTAAGAATTTTCATAAAGTTATATAATTCTTCACCTCAATAATTTAGTCTGAATACCATGTAGGATAAATAAAATGAAATCCATACCTAGATACAACATAGTAAAACTGAAAACAAAATAGCAAGTATCAAAAGACACTAAAGAGAAAAAAAAAAAAACAAATTAGCAACAAAAGGAACAACCATTAGATTGAGGGGAGGTTCTTATCAGCAACAAGAGATGTCATTCACTTATTCAAAAAATATTTTTGATTAGTGTGTTCCAGGCAGAAGACAACAGGACATCTTTAAAGTGCTGAGGAGGAAAAAATCATGTTATTTTAGAATTTTATACCCAACTAAAGTTTATTCAAAATGAAGTTACAAATAAAACCACACCTCAGATCATCACCAAATCAATTATTTAGGGGTATACTTCAGTATGCAGAAAAATGAATGTATACGGATGCAACAGTATTAAAAAAGATTAAATACTATAAATGTTACTATTTACTGTAAAATAATAACAAATGATATTGTATCAAAAAATAAAACCAAAACCTCAGTCAATATTAGCAATGAGAATTATTCAGTGAGTATTTATAACATGCTAATAAGGTATGCTCAGGAAGAAATCAGACTTTAAAATGTCTAAAAGTCTCTATATGTTTAAAACGTAAAAGGAATCTCTGAAGAAACAGAACTAAAATGTATAGCTTTCAAATAAGCAGTGAAAAGTAAAATGAAACAAAGAAACCTTTAGTAATCCAACAGAGAGCAGGAAGGGGGAAAAAGGGAGCAAAACAAAAACTCAAAGGAAGACAATACATAAATATGAATATACCTGCAAACTCAATAAACAAACAATAAATGCCCTAGTCAAAGACAGGAATTATCAGAGTTATCTAAAATTTTTTTTAAAAAATCAAGTTTAATCTGCTTGGAAGAGACATCCTTAAAACAAAACCATACAAAACAATTGTTCTTAATATGAGAACATGGGGATTGAAAAAGGAATATGCAATAAATACTAACCAAAAGAAAGCTGATACGGCAATGTAGATATGAAAAGATAAAGTGTAAGTCAAAAAAGCATTAATAGGAGTAAAAAGGGACACTGTCCAGGAGCAAAAAAAAATCCACCAAGAAGACACAATAATGATGAACTTGTATGTACAAGCAGCATCATCTCAAAATATACAAAGCAAAAACTGACATGATTCACTACACAGTACACCCGAAACTAATATAACACTGTATGCTAGCTATGCTGGGATTAAAATAAAACATGTAATTAAAAAAATCACATAACAGGAAGAAAAAAACCTGATAGAGTTACAATGTAAAAAAGAATAATAAAAAACAAATGCATAGTCTTAAAGGGAGACTTTTATTCATCTAGTTTCCTGGCAACTGACTGTATCTAAATTCTGGTTGCTAACCCTAAGCACAGAAGCACAATCCCCTACTTGGTTCTAGTTCTGAAGTTCTCCACCTGTTAAAAGGTATGACCAGTGGATATCCTCAAAGATTAAAGCAAAGCCCTGAGGATGAAGAACCCCGACCACCACGAGCAGGAGCTGTGAAGAGGGGCTTGCGAGGTCTAACGCTGGTAGGAAGACAGGAGAGATGATGAGGGGCTGGGATTTGTTACGCACTGGACTTCCCCAGAAGGAGGTCTGGCTAGATGGCACAGCCTCTGAGCTGCTCCTCCGAGCGTGGTAGGCGAGAAAGCTGTGGCCTCCTGTCACAGGTTCCCTGCTTGGACAGCACTGGGCAGATTCACAGGGACTTCAGAAAAATGGTATTTGGGGCTCAGATGATCACACTGAGACAGTGTTGACTGCACAAATATGAAGAGTGCCAAAGAAGTGAGAGAAGAAAATAGAAAATACTGTCCCAGACTTCCAGGAAACCCAAACTTCGAAACATTTAGATAAAAGGAGAGTTACGAGGTCAAAATAAGCATGAGTGACCTCTGTCAGCACATCGATCGTGGTACAGAGCATGTTAAGGTATTCTGGTGGGTGTTCCAAAGGGCAGTTAAAGCTGCTGAAGTAACTAAATCAGTTCAGGAGATCCTGAATGGAAAAAAAAAAACCCCTGCTTACTTTTTGAACTGGAAAAATATGGGCAACAAAATAAAAAGAGCATCTGGAAATAGAATAAACTATGTGCAAGTTTTATCAGGTGGGAAGAAGACAGAAGGCATGGAGATGAACAGGTAGGCATCGCAGGAACTAGTGTGTGGAAATAATTACTTCAAGCAATGAGAATAGCATGAGTCTTTGCTTACCTCCACAGACAAACCAGTCTTCTTTAACCGTGTATTCACTGCCAGCACAATCTTCACATTAAACTCTAAACCCTGACCATCTGGCTCTAAAATTCTGTTTTTAAATTTGTGATAATTCCTCTCATATGTTTTCCCTTTACTTCTGTCCTCAGTGGAGCCAGCAAACAATTCCAGTTACACCCACAGAAGGGTCCGGTACCTACACCGCAATGCAGAGACTGAAACTGTTCACAAATTGTCATGCTTCAGAAGAAAACTATTCAGCTGAATAACCACACGCTAAGAAAAAAAGCTCTGGCACATCAGCTTTCTGAACTGTAGATCAACAAACAAATACAAGTAAGTTCTACAAAAGTATATTTACCTTCAAAACTTCAGGAAAAAAGCAAGTGTCATTACAAGGTAAATACTATGGTCACATTTTATGAGATAAATGATGTACAGATGGATGGATAGATGATGGAGGGTGAGACTGGGAATGGTTATATAAAAATTCAGATGGATACACACCAACCTATTATGGGGTTATCACCAAAGATACTATTCTCTTTTATTTCATTTACTTAAGAAAAGTAAATACATACTAATTTATAATTATTTTTGTTTATTAATCTAAGCACTTTTATCCTAAATAATTGTACAACAATCAGTATAAACTTAGAATTCTATTAAGTCAGAATAATTCCAACATAAAACCAAAGAAAGAGAACAGAAATACATTGCTTATTAGTACATATACAAATTGCTAATAATAAAATCATAATTACTTTGATCCCAATACTTGCCCAGACCAGGGGACGGCATTTGCTACAGTAAACTCAAGTGGGACACTGCTTGCCTGGCAGCTAAATTAATCCCCAGCCATCTACCTGTGTGGGTAACAAGAACAACACTGCTCAAGTAAAGATGAGCTTCTTTGGGGCACCAGGAAGTTCTGCAGAGACTTGTTATTTGGTAGTTACAGGTGAGTGCCATTAGCTATTGAAATGAGCTGCCTTCAGACACCTATTTCTTGAAGTCCTAGAGCCTCTGACCTGGTATTTCAAGAGAATGAACGGAGCCATTGGTTTTGAGCAGCTGCTTGATGGTGGTGACATTCACCTAGTATAGCCTCTGTCCCTCTAACCTCCACTTCTGTCTCTCTTTGCCACTTTCTTTCTTGTTCCAAGATGAACAAGGAATTTGGATGAGGCCCTGGTGGTCCAGAATGAACAAAGCAAGCCTAGGCTTCTATGCAGGCCAAAAGAAGAAGATGCTATAAAGCCAGTAGGACCAGGGGAGGTACGAGAGGCCCTGAAGGTTGCATGGATAGCAAGGTCATCAACAGGCAGTTGGAAGTAGTCAGAACTTTAGCTCCCACTGGCAGGTACCTTGAACTAATATGTACAAAACAAAGAAACACAGTGACAGCCAGATCAAAAGAGTGACTTGAGAGGAAAATACTGAGACAGATACTCTGTGTATCTGTTGGTATGAGATAATGAGAGACAAAGCACAGTATTAATGAACAGCCATAGATAAGTAAGGAGGGGCCAAAGAAGGGTAGAGAATCAATGGAAAGTAGCTACAGAAGAATATGACAGTGGTACAACTAGTCGGCTAAAGTAATACTTCAGTTAAGCACTTGAATATCAATTTTCTAAATGATCAAGTTATCTTTAAAAAAAAAAAAAAGCATCTATCAACATCTACTGGAAAACAATTTCACTACCCAGCACGATCTGCTCTACCATACATTAACTTATACTTAACTAAATACTTACCTAAATACTCAAGCTGAAACCTATTTAAGTGGATCACAGAACTATCTTGGTTATAACTGAATACTTAAGGCTAAAAGATTTTTACCTTTGGGCCTATAATCACGCGTGGTGGAGACACTGTACCTAAGAATTTAAAGGAACAAATTAATACTGCTCGTTTTTTACGTGTTCATCCACATACCTTATAATATTAAAGAAGTCTCTACATGAGCCTTCATGAATATTAACTACTTTGTGAGAAAAGGAAAAAAATAAAGAAAGCTGCTAGGCTTTTGAAAGAACTAGGGAGTTTTCAGCTCACTGAATCAAGAGTCAGAAAGAGCTCTTCACCAGGAATACAAATGACAAGCCGGCCACATGGTGACAAGAGCCGAAAGGTTCTCCCTCAGCTCCCGCAGGGTTTGCAGGGTGCCCGATGGGAAAGCAGAAGTGCCCTAGGCAGCATGTGCTGCCTAGTCTCACGGCTTGTGCCGGTAGTCAGACCTTTCCGTTGACACTTTCAAGTAACACTCTGTTGCCGTGGATTTTACATCTCCCCCTGCTTAGAAATTACCACACTGTGGCTACCACTTTTTCCCACTATGAACTTCTATTCGGAGAGGCAAAATGCCTTTGTAGTAATACGAGTCTTAGCAGTGGAAGAAAGAAAAATACTTTCTAGATGAATTAAAATAAGAATCAATATACTTCCCGATCATGGCTGTAGAATACGTTTTTCACCATAATTCCAATTCATGAGCTTCCTTTTTGTGTCAAGACATCATTTAAATTTTGACTTCTATTTAAAGGCCCTAAGACTTTGCTTCAGTCACCCTAAACGCTTCTGTTCATTTTTTTTTTTAAGATTTTATTTATTTATTTATTTGACAGAGATAGAGACAGCCAGCGAGAGAGGGAACACAAGCAGGGGGAGTGGGAGAGGAAGAAGCAGGCCCAGAGCGGAGGAGCCTGACGTGGGGCTAGATCCCATAACGCCAGGATCACACCCTGAGCTGAAGGCAGGCGCTTAACCGCTGTGCTACCCAGGCGCCCCTAAACGCTTCTGTTCTTAACATGCATTTAGTATCTTTCCAATTGTCTATCAGTGGCATTTGTCTTGATCAAACTTCTTTACCATTTTTTAAGAGAATGACCAGCAAATTTCCTGAATTTAAGAGTATCTGCTAACCAAACCTCAAAGACAGATTTTTCCTTCTTGCTCAATAATTTCCCACAAAATCATTTTAATATAATTTTCTCAAGTAAAAAATGTAATTACTTATGATTAAAGAAATCACCTTAAGGTTGAAATCACCATAAAAGAAAAGTCTTCAACTCTCCCAGAAAACACTTAGTTTTAACATTTGGTGGGTTTCCAAAAGCACTGAGAAAAATAATACAAAAAAAAAAAAAACCCCTCAAATTTTGCGGTTGCTTTCCTGAGTAATATCTGCGGCCTCCCTCAACTATACAGCTGTGCTGCCCAAGTGTGATTCAGTGGCCTGAAAACTGAAATTCTGTGCCATTTCGGTAACCACAGATCCTTATTGTTGAAAACACTACATTAACCATGTTTCATCCTTTCCATGTGTGTGGATTACCCCTCAGTTTAGGCATGTCCTTTTCACTGAGAGTTGCTGGGAAAAGCAAAGGTTTATATAGGACGTCCTTTTAAAGACACACTAGAAAATCAGCCCCCACCCAAAACTGCACACCCGTATTAGATAAGCTGGGTAAACAGAGAGATTTCTGATACTGGTTCATAACAGATTCCGATTTCACTTAGATATTCCAATTGATTTGCAGGTCTCATCACCAACTGCTCAAGGGAGAGAGCCATATAGTACTTTCTTTTACCATATTAAATGTTTTATGGGCTAAAAATGTTTATGGGGCACCAGGGTGGCTCAGCCAGTTAAGGGTCTGACTCTTGATTTTGACTCAGGTCATGATCTCAGGGTGGTGAGATGAAGCCCCACATGGGGCTCCGTGCTCTGTGGGGAGTCTGCTTGAGATCCTCTCCCTCTCCCTCTGCCCTTCCCCAATTCTTGTTCTCTCTCTCTCTCTCTAATATAAATAAATAAATCTTTAAAAAATTAAAAAATTAAAAATAATGTTTTAACAATTAAGGATGATGAGGTAAATTCAAAATAAAAATTAATCATGTATAATATTAGCTTTTGACTTATGACTGTAATATTGCTATGTTAACTAAATTTTAGTTGAGATATATGGTTTGAGAAGCTGAAATATTTTAATGCAGAAAGCAAGTTGTATCCATGTGCCTGGAAGAAAAACATTGCTTAAACAAAACAAAACAAAACAAAAAATTAGTTCTTTATTACCATGTAAAGAATTAATCTATTTAATAAAGTAGAATAATAAAAATAAATATATATGCATATGTATATTTTCACATAATTTATACCTAGAATAGTTAACTTTTCATCATTCATACTAAGGAAAATGAGCCACACATGGCTAATCTTAAAACAAAAATATTTAACCGTGAGATGTTTCTGATTATTGTTCTATAAATTAAAATTTATTTTTAGGTTTTGTTTAAGTACATATTTAAATAGTCTCTCTAAATCAAGAAAATGGAAATTAATGGTGAAAGTTGAAAATGGTAAAATAATATAAGTTTTGCAGAAGTTAACAGGTTTTCCAGGTAATATATAAGTTTCTGTATACCACATATAGTCACACATAGGCACACACTGTGCTTCTTGTTTTTCTCACCTATGTTTTTCTCCTGGCATGACATTTAATTGGTAATGCTCAACTTAATCTTTCTATTTTTGAAGTACAACTGGAGACTCATAAGTAATTTGTATCAGATGAGTGATTTGGCCACATTTACATTTTCATGTTTCTTATAACCACACGTGTCTCATATGATAACTATTCAGATACTAACACAGAACCTACAAACTTTTTAAAGCTTAAGTTTTTTAAAAATATAGCAATACTTTTTCAAAATGCAGCTTTATATTGGGGGTTAGACATTTTTAATTATATAAAAGGCATTTTGAAAGATGAAAAGTTAGCATTCTTTTTTTTTATTTTAATGTTTTTTTTAATTATATTATGTTAGTCACCATACAGTACATCCCCGGTTTCTGATGTAAAGTTCGATGATTCATTAGTTGCATTCTAATCAAAGTCAACACACAGCCTCCCTCAGAAAAATAAGATATCAGAAAGATTCTCATATGGGGCGCCTGGGTGGCTCAGTTGGTTAAGCATCCTCCTCTTGGTTTTGGCTCAGGTCATGATCTCAGGGTCACAAGACAGAACCCTGCATCGGGCTCCCCACTTAGGGTAGTCTGCCTGAGATTCTTTTCCACTCCCTCTCCCTCCCCCTCTGCTCCTCCCCCTGCTCTGTCTCTCTCTCTCTAAAATAAACAAATAAAATCTTTTTTAAAAATGAAGGATACTCAGAAAGGGAGAGATAATTCATACACATTCTCTAACATGATTCCTCAGTAGTTGGTTTAAAAATAATGATAAAATGAATGAAGGTGACAAAACACAAAGTCCCAATCTAACAACCATATAAAGCAAAGAAGCCCGAGGATTACTGCAGATATGTGTGTAACAAAGAATGAAAAAGGGAGTTTACAAAAGTAAAATAAAAATAAATTATATAAATTACGTAGACTCAAATGTATCTTTATGGCTAGATCTTGGTTACCACATTTTAACAATAAATAGATAAATAAGTAAAATAAGTAAATTTCTTTATTGGAATAGTAAAAATTAACCTCACACAGATTTTATATTTCATTAAATTAACTTTATCACCATCTAGGGCTAAAATCTCCTAGAAAATATTTGGTAGATCAACTGCTGTAAGGAGACAAAGTTAAAAGGGGAGGATTCTTCAAGCTAATATTTTTTTCCAAAATAAAGACAACAAATGTTAAATATGAATCAGAGTCAGAAGCACATTATGTGCATAGCTCCTTAATTTCCACCTATCTGGTAACTTTTTCTGGGCAATCTGGACAGCAGACACAGGCAGAGAGGTATTCCTCAATCCCCAGGAAGGGGCTATGCCTGGCTTGAGGAAAACTTCCCTTCTCCAAGGGGAGAGAGACAATGTCCTCTCATCCTAAAGAAAGGAAGCTTCTCCTTCTCCCTAAAACAAAATGCAACAAATGGAGCTCTCTCACACCCATATGCACTCATACACATATACTCATAAACACCGCACATTCTTACACATACAATAAATCCAATATGTGACTTCTATTAATGTTATAGACATGAGCTTGGAGAGAGGTTATAAAGCAGGAAAACCTAGTTGATAAAAGAACATGAAAATAACTATAAAGGAATATGAATAATCTTAAAAAGATTAGATATCACTATACTTAATCCTAAAATATTTGTCCCATAAGGGAATAGAAATAAACACAGGAAAGCATATTTGTAGCAGGGGAATGGAAGAAAGTCATATTCTGAAAGTGAGAGACAGCCCAAGATGGAAGGAATAGTATAAAAAAAAAAAAATAGGGATGCCTGGAGGGTTCAGTCAGTAAAGTGTCCAACTCTTGATCCCAACTTGGATCTCGATCTTAGGGTTGTGAGAGTTCAGCTCCATGTTGGGCTCCACACTGGGTATGAAGCCTACTTTATATATGTGTGTATATATATATATATATATATATATATATATATATATATATAAAGTGCATATAATATATGTATTAATATATATTAATAAAATTAATTTATATATTTTTATATAATAAACTTAATAAAATTTCATGTTATAAACTTAATATATACATATTAATAAAAAAAGAAATGAGGAGGATGACACAAAAGAAACAAGAAAGGAAGATAAATGTAATAGAGACAGGAAAGATGGAAGCCCAGAAGGAGGATGAACTGCAGGGGCACAGTTTGCTCTGGATGAAGATGAAGCTGTGAGCAAATGCTACCAGTCTGGTGAGAGAGAATAAGTGACAGTCCAGCTGGGGAATGGCTGGAAATGAATACTGAGGAATATAAGGAAATACCTGAGTAACAGTAACAATAATCTGTATATAGATAGTGAAAGTACTTTAATAACTATAAATTGATGTATGTATCAACTATTGATACATACATCAATTTATAGTTATATCCATTTATATCTCTACCTATTTCATTTGGTTCTTGCCGCAATGAGTTAAGTATTTTTATTATGTTTGTCACACAAATTATAACAGGAATCTGCAATTCAGAAGATTAAGCAATTTCCCTAAGGTAGGTTGGTGTCTGTCTATTCCCAACCCCACACATACACACAAGGAAGTGGGACCTCCAAGACTTGAACCTAGGTCTCCAAATGTTTAATTATATTTGCCAATATCCACCCAAGTGCCTAACAAAAAACCGATTAATTCCTCCCTTTTCCTCATCCTCCCTACATTCAATCCATTAGAAAATCCTTAAATAAGACCCACCAGTCTGCAGAAATGGTCACTCCTTTTTTTTAAAGATTTATTTATTTATTTGAGAGAGAGAGAGAGAGAAGAGGGGCAGAGGGAGAGAAAGAATCCCAAGCAGATTCCCTGCTGAGCATGGAGCCTGACCTGGGACTTGACGCCAGGACCATAAGCCAACTTGAGCCAAAACCAAGAGTCAGACATTCAACTGCACCACCCAAGTGCCCCAGAAATGATCATTTCTTATGTCCTCCAGTCACAGTCTACCTCTGCCATGACAGGCTTCTGGCACATTCTTCTTTATTTCTGGAAAACTCTTCCCCTATATCTCTTCACCCCCTTCTCTCTCAAACATCTCCCACCCCACCACTCAACATAAATGACTACTGTTCATAACCTCAATCAGGCTCTCTCAGAAAGGCTTCACTATTACATGCTTTCATAAAGCCATGAATCCATTTTCAATAGTATTTATCATCAGTGTTGTACTTCTATAGGTTTTTTTTGGATGTGACTATTTGATTAGTATTACTCTCTACCTCTACAGAGTAAGTTCTATGCATACAGGCTCCACATATGTTACTTTTTTTTTCTTCTCTCATTTTTATTTATTTATTTGTCAACTGATTGCCAACTATATCCCTAGCACCCGGCACACTGCCTGCCTTGTACACAAGTTTTAAAAATGTTCCTGAATGAGGAAGAACGTCTCCATTGGGTTTACATTTTACAGGCAGATCATACAAGGCTATGGTAAGGAGTTTGGAATTTTAGTTGAGTGCCACGGGAAGTTACTAAAGGACTTTGGGGGTGAGGGGGATATAATCTAATATTAAATGTTTAAAATTTTACTCCTTCCATTGTATAAAGAATACACAAGCACAGGAAAGAGGGGGAAGGAAGGGATAGTTGCTAGAAGCAACTTCAATGGTCCACAAGAAGAATCATCACAGCCTGGCAGGGGCAAATGTACAAGCACGAGAGCTAGAAAGATGGAACAGACTAGACACGTAACAGTGATAAAATGGCGAGACCTTGAAAATGGTAACAAACTGCATAAGGGGAAAGAGCAAGAAGAAAACAGGAAAACTTAGCTTTAGGGTTGGGTACTAAAAAGACAAATAATAAAACTTCAAATATGAATATAGAAAAAAAAGAAGTCTGAGCTCTTTTGAAAGAGTCATCAAAAGAAAGATTCTAAAGGACTATCTGGGTGGCTCAGTCGGTTAAGCATCTGACTCTTGATCTCAGCTCAGATCATGATCTCAGGGTCAGGAGTTCAAGCCCCGTATTGGACTCCATGCTGGGTGTGGAGCTTACTTAAAAAAAAAAAAAGAAAGAAAAGAAAGAAAGAAAGATTCTAAGACACGGAAATTTTGAAATATATGATTTTCTTGGAATCTAACATAAAGGAGATTTCAAAGATAAAAATTGCAGTTGTTTCCCACAAACTGAAGGCTAGCCATTGGATTTTTTTAATCATCCTAACATGTTCATATTCAAGAATCTATTTTTGAATTTTGAATTTTGAATTTGGCTAAACACTACTCTAAATCACAAGATTTTGTTATAATCTGGGATGCTTCACATCTTTTTTCAGGGTGGTTCACATTTCTTTTTCCTCAGGACTCCTCTAAATATATTTTAGAGTCACTGAAGTCTTGAAATCAATGAAAAAACGGTTAGCCAAATCTCAGTGCCACATCTAAGTTCATAAGTCCTCAGAAAACTATCAACAAGTACGGGATAACCATTTTCCATGTCAACTACAAGCTACCACTTTGCTTTACAATGGCAATTAATGGTTCACTCAATCAAAGTTGGAAAAAATACATGAAAATTCAAACAAACCAGTTTATTTCCTAGCACACTGTATTAAAATTATGTTTAACAACCGATGGATTGGGGGAGGGAACAGGAGATTCACATTGCAGTAACGTACTGATGGGAGATAAATGAAGAACTCTTCAGAATCACAAATATTTACTTATGTAACGTTAAACTGTTTTCAAGTCAGAATTAAACAACAGATAAATAGTTGAGAACACATAAATAGTTGAGAAATAACAAGGAACTGCAATCCCTGTTCGTCAGTAAATATTCTGCTATGAAAAAAGTTCTCTCCCTTCTGGAAGTGGAAATAACCGAAGGTCCTCTAAAGCAGGAAACAGCACAGTGTTTTCACACAGGCTTCCCCTTTTAATCACCAAATAGGTAAAATGTACCTCCTCACTTTCCAGGCTCTGAGGCTCCCTTACTCATTATCATAAAAACTCACCCAGAAGAAAGAATCTCTGCCTAAGTCTTGCTAATTGTCAGCAAATCATAGAGGCTTTCCCAGATAACGCCCATTTTTTTCTCCTCTCCTACAAATCCCCAAAACCTTCTTCCTGCCACTTTTCTCCTCAATAAAGGATCATAACCAAAAGAAAAAGAGGAAGCTCTCACCCTAGAGGTCCATATATTACCACGGGGTTTGACAGTACAGACTTCTTCCTACAGGCTAACCTCACTTGGCTTTCTTGTGCAAGAGAACTCTACGATTGACATGTTTCAAACCAGAAAAAGAGATCTGGTTTCAAAGCAAATAGGCATGTTAGTGCGTTATCTTACTGTGGTACATGGCTTTACTCCTCTTGTATTGCGGAAAGGATGCGAGAATAGTTAAGATTAATAGCAAGTTAATGAAAACCCCTCCTAAGTACTCTGGAGTAGTACTACTACGTTAATCAGAATGGGGAACAAAGATTTGTTTGAAAATGTCTGCAGGGCTTTAAAAGAGAACATTTTTATGAAAAAAAATGTGTTTCTATCACATCTGCATATATACATAAAGATAAAATTAATAAGTTAAATTTGAATATTTAAGAGTACTTATTATTGCAATATCACTGCCTCATTTATTTTAAAATCTCATAAAACTTCCAGGCTCTGGCCTGAAATTACTGCAATTCTGGATCAGCATATAATCATTATCAGACTCACTTAAACTCTAATATACTGAAATTTATTGCCTAAAAACAAGTGTAGTATCTCCATTAAATCTTAATTTAAATATCTTTGATTTCCATGGTTTGGTGATTTTTTTTCATTGTCTATAAAAGGACATTATATTGTTTTAATAAAGGCAAAAAATATGTATTTTAGCATAACTACTAAAGGAACCTATATTATATTGGATATTGTAAGAAAACTATACTTGTATAACGTCTCTTCAAACAATACCTAAAATGCTTTTGTGAGCATGTTTTTTGCTACGTTTTGTTTAAGGGTGCACATTTCCAGTACAACTAGGTGATTTAGTAGCTACAGAAAATCATATCCGTAATTACAATCTTACATCATCTCTGATGGGATTCAGATAAAAAATTCTAAAAACCTCTCTGAATAAAAAAAATTTACTTTAAATTATACACTAACTTATTTTAAATATTTTACACATGTGTATTAAAGTTTATATGTACAAAAATATCAAGTTATTGAAAGTAAGACAACATGTTTTCATCTAAAGTTACTGAATTTGGAATCAGAAGCCCTGGATCCGATTCCTGCTTTCTCCATGTATTAGATCGATGATTTGGGAGAGCCGCTTAACTCCTTGCATCCTAGTTTTAGCATCTGAGAAAACAGAGAGCACCCGCACTGTCATGAGGGCTGATTTAGAAGGCCAGCATTTCCCTGCCACATAACCTTGGCTGCTTCCTCTAAGTCACAGAGCGGTGATTATAAATCTGTCCACCTCATAAGACAGCTGTCCCATAAACGCGACCATTTATATAAAGTGCTGAAGACCATGCTCGGTACACAGTAAGGACCCAGGAACTATCACTATTTGTGCTGTTGTCGTTATGTGGGATAAATGCAACACACACAGTGTCCCGAAAGGAAAACAGGCAGGCTTTCTAGCCGGTCAGAGCTGGAGTAGAATGGGTGACCAGTATTCCGGTCTGAAATGCCTCCAGCCCACAGCACTTAACAGGTACTTGATTAAATAGCTCTGCGTTTGTCTGTCAGCAGTTTCTCCATTCAGGTGAGTCAAGCCTAAAAGAAACACTGCTCCTGCCCAACTGTCAAATCTCAGTAAGACTTCTCCTCGTCAAAGGGGACGTTCTGCCGAAGCTTTGAAGACATAAGTCTGAACTCTCTAGACTAAAAGGAAATCTGAACACTGTAACGTTTAACTTCATTGATTTAGTTCTTTATGAGGCCAGAAAAAAAAAATGTCATGATCTATTAAAAACACTCGAAACCTCTGGGAGCTACGACGGATGTTGGAATCCTTTCAAACTGTGGAAGAAATGATTCAGGATGCAGAGACGTGCTAGGAGGCTCCTAATGAAACCCGGCTCACATTCATCATGTGCTGGATCCTGGAACGGCTTTTGCTTTGTCCCATATGGTAGTTTAAATACATTTCAAACTATTGTTGGTTTATATAGCACATGACAGAAGATAATTTAAACACAATGTCCCAACTGTATATTTGTTTTGGTTATAACACTTACTGTGTGTGCAATAAATGCCCCACTACAAAAATAATAAAAAATGTTTTTCTTACACATAAATCATCCCCTGCTTTGTTGCAGCGAAAGTGTGGATTAAATACATGTGATCTTTTTTTTTTTTTTAAGTTCCTACTGAGGATCTTTGTCCCGTTCAGCTCCTTTATGATTTAAATTTATGTACATCATAAATAAGGCATATTTTATCCCTCATATTTGATTTACAGAAATAACTACTTAAACATGGTGATAGGATCAGTTTTTAAAATGTTAACTATTATAAGATAATATGCAAAAAACGAGAGACTCTGAACATGGCAATTTTCAGTATAACTAAACATACAATATAACGGAAAGATATGAGCCTGGATTTCAAATTAAAGATTCTGTTTATAATAAATGTCCACAATAAAATGAAGTTGCTCAGAAGCTTTGAGAGTATAAAAGAAGTATTTGTTCTTCCCCTCGGAGAATATACTTTTCACCCAGGGCATCAGCTGATCAAGTTAAAGCGGTGTAGGGAACCGGAAGAGGGAGGCACACATGACAGGACCGGCTCACCCAGCTATTGGCCACAGCAAGTCATTCCACTATCAGAACCCACTTTCTTTACATGGCAAATGAGGAGCTCTGTCTATGAGACCCCTTCTAACACCACATGCCCATGTCTGTTCCTATGGAGTAGAGCACCAGAAGGCATAACCTGTTCTAGTCCATCTGGAGCCCACCTGTTCAGTCCTAATCTGAACTCTGCCACGTACGTAGGCAAGTGTCTTCAACCAGGGAATTCAAACTCTCCACGCCCTAGTCTCCTTGCTTTTGTAATTTGTGATGATAATCGTGCAATATTAAAACACTGCCTACCTGGCAGAGAAAAGGACCTAAAATCATCACAGAATTTCGCAACATCATTACAACTGCCAGGCCTAGTGTTTCTGTTTGGCCCGATGTTTACTGAGATTATATAAGACATACCATCTACAAGAATAGACACACACATCCACACACACACACATACACACACACACC
>NC_048227.1:79733580-79892891 GCF_002007445.2 Ailuropoda melanoleuca | reverse complement strand
TTAACTCCTGACAGCTGCTTGCAAGTTAGGCTGCCATGTCTCAGCAGGTAATGGAATATGTTTTCTTACTCAAAACTTCAAAAAAGGACATGTTCATTATATTCATCCACTCATGGAAGGCACTGTGCTCAGCAGCAGAAAGTCAAAGAAGGCTATGCATTGAACCCTCTTTGCTGAACGTCATTACAAGTTTTAACAATCAACTGGTAGCTAGCATTCATTGTTTGCTTACCCTGCGCCAGGCACCATTTGAAGTGAGTTATAAGTTGTTGAATCCTTAGAAAGACCACTTCTCACCACTCCTTTCCTATCATACTGGCCTCTTAACTGGTCTTCCTTCTTCCGACCTTGTCCTTGACTTGGTCTGTTCTCAAAATGGCAGCCAAAGCGTTCTTGTTAAAACAGTCAGATGCTGTTACTGCTTACCCAAAACCTTCCAATGCTTCATCTCACTATAAGTTATAACAATGATCAAAAAGACCTACAAACTCTGGGCCACACTATTGCTCTGAACTTATCTCCTACTTACTTCCCTTGCACCAGCAGTAGCAACTCCTTTCATTCCTTAAACATGTCAAGCACATTCCATGTTGAGGCCTTGCACTTGCTGTTCCCTCTGCTGGGAATGCTTTTCCCTCAGATAACCTCACTGACTGGACCCCTACTTCTTTCAGGTCTTTACTAAACTGTCATCTTCTCAAAGAGGTCTTCCCTGAAAATTTTATTTAAAATCGCAACCATGCTCTTTCTCTACTCCTAACCTGACCCCGGATTCTCTGTCCTCCTTCTACCATTTACCACACCGTTTATTTTACTTATATTATTTGTTGTCTATCTTCCCCACCCCAGTGCACCCAGAATATAAACCTAGGGACAGGAATTTTTGTTTATTCATTTAGTGCTCTATTCCCAGTGCCTAGAAAGTCCTAGAACACAGGATGTATTCATAAATTAATTCTTCAATTAATGAACAAACCCCAAAAGATAGACCAATTATATCCCTACTTTACAGGTGAGAAAAATGGAGAGGTTATCTGAAATTGCAGTAAGATGCAGAAGCAGGATTAAAACTCACACTCTAGAATGCATACTTGAACATTATGCTATTCTATCTCTCAAGATAAAGTTCATGGCCCTCTACCATGATGCACAAAACCGTCCATAATCTAGCCTGGCCTAGTTCTCCAGACCCACCTCCTAGCCCACCAACAGCACAGAGTTGCTTGTGGTTGCCCAGTACATGCCACAATGTGTCGCACACCTCAGACTTTGCAACAGCTAGCTCTTCAGCCTAAATGTTCTTCCCTTCTTCTTCCTGCTATTTCCCTAGCTTGCCTACACTCACATCTCAGGATCTGGCTGGGAATATAAGAGAAGGAAAGGATGTCTATCTTGCGCAAGAAGATTCTTAATAGAGTGCCCCCCTCTGTACTACCACAGAACCCTGCACATGTTCCCTGAGATGCCTGTCCCACATTTTTAAAAATAATAATGTGTACCTTCCCCACTAGAAAGTTAACTAATTAATCAGCTAATTGATTAATTAATCCATAGAATCTGAAGTAAGACATAGCACAGGATTAATGCTCAATTAAGTTTGAACTGAACGGTGGCCACAGAAACTCACTAGGAAGTTTATGTGCTCAAGGTGTGGAAGGGATATCACTGCTACCAACAATATCATATACACCATTCTTGTTCCTTCAAGGAGAATATACATTTATGTATTCATTCAGCCAACATATTTACTTGAACCTTCTATATGAGGTACTGTGTTAGACTCCATGGACCCCATGAAGATGGAGATAAGTCTTCCCCTACCTAAGCCCTGCACCCACTCTACCCCACCTCCAACTAGGAGCTAACAAACTCGTACTATATTTAGTGCCACATAAATTTCACATGAGTGATATGAACAAAATACTACCAGAGCTGTGACACATGAGGGAATACTTCAGGATGCGGTGATAAGGAAAGACAACATGAAGGGAGTCATATTTAGTTTAACCTAAAAGAACGGGTTGTATTGTAACATTTATATTTCATATCAAATGAAAAGAATACTCCTCCTAAACCAAATCTTAAAAGATGGAATAAAGTGAAATATCCTCTTTTGCTATCCAATTATAGGGACTCAAATAATTTACTGTTTCTAAACAAAAATTTTATTATAGTCTGGTAAAGCATTCAAAATCTCTAGAACTAACCCCAGGAATGGGGAAAGACAGAAAGGATAGAACGAATGGAGCCCAGTCACAGTTACCATCTTGGAAGCAGTAGAAAGGAAGCCTATAAACACTGGCCTCTCCAGTCTTATAACACTGGCTGGAAAACACTGGTCTAGCTCTGGCACCTGCCTGCAACTTGGACTTTTAATGAAAGTGGACTGTCTCTGTTTAAGTGAGTATCTGAAATAATTAAACTTAACAAGCCATAGTCAAATCACCATTAAGAATGGCTTCACTGGCTCCAAACAGAAGAGCTACAAAAACCAAAACAAAAAAAATTAATATATCTAGTTCTACCAAATATAAAACTAATCTATGTTGCTAAGAAAAAAAAAATCACTGAAAAAAAACACTGAATACCAATATGCTTACACTAAGCACGTACTAGGACCAAATGCAACATCGTGCAGTGCAAGCCTGCATCGTACAGTAAAATTAATAATCTAAAGCAAACACACAAACAAACAAAACTATAGAGCAGCAATCTGCAAACTGTGCCCTATGGGCCCAATCTGTCCTGCCTCTCGTTTTTGTAAAATTAAGTTTTCTTGGGGGCACCTGGGTGACTCAGTCAGTTAAGCATCTGCCTTTGGCTCAGGTCATGATCCCAGGGTCCTAGGATCGAGACCCATATCAGGCTCCCTGCTCAGTGGGAAGTCTGCTTCTCTCTCTGCCCCTCCACCTGCTTGGGCAGGCATGTGCTCTCCTTACTCCCCCAACCCCTGGCTTTCTCACAAGAACAAATAAATACATAATCTTTAAAAAAAAAATAAAGCTTTGTTGGAACACAGCCATATTCATTCATTTACATGTTGCTTAGAACTGCTTCCGCCCAACAACAGCAGAGCGAATTTAGCTACAATGCAGAATGTATGGCCCACAAAGCCTGAAATATTTACTAACCAGGCCCTTACAGAAAGAGTCTGCAGATCCCTGGATCAAGCTAATAATGTAAATCTTTTATCTGTGACTGATATAGCTGATATAATACTTCTTGACTATAGAAGACTTTTAATTCTACAAACTTTCATAAAGCTTTTGATTTAATAAATATAAACTTATTATCATCATATGGTGATAGTGCTGTCATCTGCTCAGAAAGATTTAAGATCTTGGTTTTTAAAATCTATAGCTACTTGGGATTTACCATAAACAAGTAATAATAAGTTGCCGTGTAAAGGTATGCATTTGCGTGAGGTATGTATATATGTTCTTAAAAGTTTCAACTTCATTGCGGCAGCTAACAGCCAGGCTAAAAAACTAAAACAAGCACAACTGACCGTTTTTTATGAACAATTTGTTTCTAGAATGTCAAGGTTTCTGGTTGAATAAAGTCCAAATTCATTCAGTTGTGAAACAATTATTTAATGAATAAGCTGTAAAATATGTTATAAATTTAGGTGCATGAGAATACATAGTCTCGACTCCAAAAACCAACTCAACCCACTAAACTCTAGTATTAAACTGAAATCTCAGGGGCTCAGATATTTTTATTTCTGCTCTGTTCCCAGAAGGACTTGGGCCATGGAATCCTAACAGTCTTCAGTCTGGTCTCCCTAACTACGAACTCCCCACTGTAACAAAACTTCCACACAGCTGCTAGAGAAAGTTTTGTGTTAAAAAAAAAAAAATCTAATTCTATTACTGCTTAAACCCTTTTAATGGTTCTCCACAGTTCTCACACAAAAAAAGTGAAAACTCCTTCACTGGGCATCCAAACCCTTTCAAACTGCGGCCTCTGAGTCATCTGCAAAACCACCATTTTGCACATGTCAGCAATTTCTGGAACACCCTCCTGTCCTCTTATGCCAGCTAAGTCTTAATATCATTCCTCCAAGAAGTTAACCTGATGCCTCCCCCGTCTTCCTTGCCTGCAGATTTGGTCATGCTCTTCTGTATTCCCACAGTTCCCGGCACTCAGAGCTCCACAAATGCACACATGGTTACAACCCGTTGGACTACATGCTCCTTCAGAGCAACAGACATGTCCTAATGATCTGCCCGTTCCCGAAGTCCAGCAATTTCCTCACCTAAAGTGCAAACGGACCAAAAATCTGTTGCACAAGTGAATGTATTCATGACACCCGACACAGTAAGTCAGATAGAACATAGTGGATAAGAACCTGAATTCTGAAGGCAGGTCCAAATTCCAGCTCCACCACTTACTGGCTTCTACATACTGCAGGTTATTAAATACCTCCAAGTTCAGTTTCCCTCATACATACAAAGAGATAAAAACAGAATCTACTTTATGTGGTTGTATTAAGATTAAATAAAAGAATGCAAATAGAATATTTAACATGGGCAGTAAGATAGCTACTATTATCTTATGTACAGCTATTTTCATTCCCCTTGTATTATTAGGGTTTTGCTCTTTTCACAAAATCAAAGAACAACAACAACAACAAAAAAACCCCGAAGGCATCCAGGAATCCACTGAAATCTTGATAATCATAAAAGTCATATTGGTGCACTAAGGGAAAACCTGGAAATTCAGAATATACACGACCAGCCAAAGACAACGGTGGTTAACATTTTCATCATGTGTTATTAATACAATAGTATAATGTTTAAAAGATAAACATTAATTCATCATGTTTTCCTTAAGGAATTTCTCTCTGAAGAGTTCTTTAATGAATGGTTTACATATTTAAAGTTTCTTATCAAGATGGTTTAATAGACTCTTATGATTGTAATAATTGCATATGTTCCAGAACCCTCATATAGAGCATAAACACAAACACACACATCCTATTCATCAGCATGACTCACATGGATATGCCAGGCTCATTACAGTCAAAAGTGTATAAAATATGAAACATATGCTAAGAAAAGTCAAGACCCAGTAAGAGATGGCCTTCAGCAAGATGAAGTTTCTTAGAATTCTGCAAAAACTTTGTTTTTAATTTTATAAGCACCGAAGAAAATAATTGGACATGCACTATACAGAAGGTAAACAGAGCAGTGTGGTAACAATCTATTGTGTTCACCAGAAGTTTTAAGAGGCTATTTCGTGGGAAGGTACTCATGATACTCTTCCATTCTGGCACTTCCACCAATGAAAGCGTGTTCCAAAATGAAGCGACCAGTATAAGAATGCATCACTCCTCAAAGAAACCAAGTTACATTTTGTACAAATATTTGTGATTAATACTGAGATCAACCAAATACTGGCCAGTAAAAGACACTACTTCCTGAAGAAAATCAGGTATCTTCAGCCTCATATTTGTAATCATTCTGTTATTCTCATTACATTAACACTGAATAAGAGATGAGAAATGAGAATAACTATTAATATTCATCATATAAATTTCTCTTTGTGGTGCTATTGTGGAGGATAACTAGATGCAAGTTTGATGTTAACAGCACCATTTCAATAATAAAAATATCACTGTGGGATTGGACTTGTGTCATATATGAGAGATGGAATGAAAAATCTTTGAAAAGTCAAGAAAGGAGTAAGTAGGATTCTAATGCATATATTAATGTTTATAATATTATAGAAATGGGTTAATGATTATTAGAATTTTTCGTTTGCATAATTGCATACATTACTGCACGTATGTGGTTTATTTTTTTCAAGTTACTCCCTGAAGATATCCCATAGGAATTCCCACCTCCATCTGGGATCTCCAATCTAAAATCCCACGCTTGTCCCCCACTGGTGCTGATAACGCAGGAAGAGTCCTGCCTCACTCCCCCACTACATAGAAAGCACTGTGGAGAAACCTCGTTTATAGCTCTATGGCTTATGTCTCAATTCCTGTAGGGCAGGACTCCTGTCCTTATCTTTAAGTGTCTACTATAGAGGCTGGTGCTCGGCCCCTAGCAGGCACTCAATGAATGAAGGTGTTGATACATTTATTAGGTTGAACCATGTGAAATTATCATTTTTGTAGTTCAAAAATGATCAAATAGTGGTAGTTCCATAAACTCCAACGTCCTATTTTTTAGAAAATGGCTAATTACCAAGTGTGTACTCAGAGGCAGGAACAGTTCCAAGTAATTTACATATATTAATTAACACACTTTTCACAAACACTTCCTATTGCAGGTACTTCTATTATTCTGATTTTGTAAATGTGCAGTCTAAGATAGACACACCGTAGTTAAATAAATCGTCTAAGATCAAACAGCCAGGGCATTTCACTTGGAGATTATTAACCACTATGCTATAGTTTCTAACATCTATTTTTTTTTGAGCAAATAAACAGTATACACTGAGAGTCTCAGCATAAACTTAAGATATTAAAAATTAGATTTTCTAGTTGTTTCCACTGAAAGGTCCTAAACACAATGACATTCCAGTAGCAATGAGCACATCCCAAACTCTGATCTTGTTTATAAATGCCATTTCCCACCAAAACAACTAGGGCTTCCTGGGAAAACAGGATGGTTCCAGACCTAGTTGAAGGGGTAATACAAAGCAAGCCTGGGATATCTTACTCTGAAAAGTAAAATGGACTCAAAACTTGAAGTGGGTTATGTCAAAAGGACACAGAGTTGGCTTGAAGGGTACCCACTTAACAAATTCAGGACAGTTGCAGTATCAAAAATAAAGATTATATAGGATTAAAACATGTTTAATTAGAAATAATCCATGAGACCACAATAAGAGCAAAAAAGGTAGAGAGGTGAAAGAAGAAAGCTCTTCTTTACAGAAAAAAGGCAAATAATACATGTAGAAGAAATAAGAGATATTAAAAATCACTATTTTGCAGTCCTCAGGGTAATTGCTGATTCAGGCACTAATCACTAGTGGATGTAAAACCCGGGTGAAAGGTTGTAGGAGAAGAGGATCTTCATGCAGCCTGAAGGTATCTGCCCCCTCGAAGCTGGTGACAGACACCACAACGCTGGGGTTGACCTCAACCCCTCATGTGTTTACAACTTGATGAGTCAGCAAGAACTTCTATGGACTAGATGTTTAGAGAAATCTTCCCTAGTAAGGCAGATGTAAAAATGCTGCATTAAAAGTTAAGTATGTTTTAAAGCATGGCTGAGATGGCAGGAAAGTAAGGGAATTCCTCAGAGGATGAAAATGGAGACTGGAAAATTTGGAAGGGTTAACGAGCACAGGCTGGGGTTTGCTTTGGAGTCAGTTAATCCCCAGTGGACTCAAACTTGGGTTTAAATGAGGCAAAGCCAGGAGTTCAACAGAATGAGATATTAAGATCTGGGACATTCACGTCAAGGTGGGATCTTTGAATGGCTGCCTCAGTGATGTAGTAGGAAAGGCCCCATCTTGCAGAGGGCAATGATGGGGCCACATGCCTATCCTGACCTTGACTTAGATGGGAAAAGAAGATAAAACTTTCCTGAGAATTCCTAACCACAAGCTCACACTCACTCAATTTAAGAATCAAAATTCATGCTACATGGGTTGCCAAAAAGCCTAATCAAAACTTAGTTTAAATTAACCCCAGATGATAGAGCTTCTAGGCATCTGGTGAGAGCAAATTCTAATTCTGTGAAGGAACATATTTTAAATTCAGGTCCCACAGGATTCTCGCAGATAAAGTTCAAAACAACATGAGCTCAAAAACAAGAACACAAACCTAACCAAAAGAAAGATGGTTGTAGCCAGACTAATAAAACCAAACAGACCCTAGAGCAAAAGGCATTTGATAAAGATATTAACATTATACTGATAAAAGTTAATTTATTAGAAAGAATTAACTATTCTAACTATGCACGGACCCAGTAAAATAACTTTAACATGTAGAAACCCAAAGTAGAATTGTAAGAAAAACTGATAAATCCACCATCACAATGAGAGATTTAAGCACACCTATCTCAGTAATTAACAGTCAGTGACACACATACACACCCACCTGCCAAAAAAAATTGATAGGTTAATCAATAAAAACCAGTAATATGGAAGCTGTGAATAACACAATATGTCTACTTTAATGGACATACATGGATACATATTAGATTACAAATGAAAAAGAAGGAAAGACAACCAATGTGCCGAGAATGATTAGCCAGTTAGGGGAGAAAAAAACCTACCCCATATCATATAAACACTCGACTCCTCATTTCCTTCCAATCTTTCCACCTGAAGATTTTCTTATCATAGGGCTTAGGGTCACAAAACTTGTAGTCATCACTGACCCTCTCTTTTCCTCCCATCCCACACCCTATCCATTAGCTTATCTTATGGGCTCAATGTTTGAAATAGATTTAGAATCCTACCACTTCTCATCACTTCCACAGTTACTACCCCAGTCCAAGCCACCATGATCTCCTGTCCAAATGACTGCAACACTCTCCCAACTGGTCCCTCAGATCCTTCCCTGTTGTCCTATGGTCTATTCTCCATCTAAAATATAAATCACGCTATGTCAAAAACATATGCGCAAATCTTTCCAATGGCTCCCCACCTTCCTCACAGTCAAGCCAAAGTCATGACCAAGGCCTACAGATTTTTGGCCCCACACCACATCTCTGATATCACATCTGATTTCCTTCCCTAACTTATTCTGCTTCAGGCACAATGGCCTCATTTTCTTCTATGATCATGCCAAGCAAGTCCCCATCTTCAGAGCACTGCACGTGCTGTTCCCTCAGTCCGAGGGTGTTCTAGCACATACTCCATGGCTCATCCTTTCACTTCCTTTAGACCTCTGCTCAGTTTTACAAAAGGAGACTTCTTTGATCATCAACCTATGGAAAAATGTATGCACACCTCTTTTTCCATCACTTTCTCTCCTATTACATATCCTTGCTCTTTTTACAATAGCACTTACCACTGTAGGACACATGTATATACCTTGTTTCTTTCACTAGAATATAAAATATTTGAAAGCAAAAACTTGAGCTGTATTTTTTCCACTGGAGTATTTTAAGCACTTATAACAATGCCTAACACATAGTAAGTACTCAGTGAATCTTCGTTTAATCAATTCATCATTAAATAATAAATACAATATAACAGAATAAACAAAAACCATAGGTTCAGACAGACTTGGATTTGGATCCTATCTTTGCCACTTGCTATGTGAATTTGGGCAAAATCTTAACCTCATTGTCTCAAAAAGGGGAATATAAATACCTAAATTGTAATTGCAACTTTTTCAAGGATAAAAACTGCATGTATATACAAATATTTAATGTGTATAAAAATTATATATCATATATAAAGCCCTGTGATTTATAATTAGTGCTCAATAAGCAAATATTAATTTTGTGTAACATGGAAAAACACGATTTTGATCACAAACAAGTTTTCCATGCACAGCATAATACAACTTAAAATATTAACTTTGATTTAACAATAAGGAAGGAAACAAGTAGACTAAAAAATGGACCAAAAACTTCTAAACCTTAACAAACACCGTACCAAAGACGCAATACAGATGGCAAATAAGGATAGGTCATCAGGGAAATGAAAATTAAAGCGAGATGCCACTACACACCTATTAGAATGGCCAAAATCTTATAACACCAAAATCAAATCTTGTAACACCAAATGCTGGTGAGGAGCAAAGGTACCTTCTCACTCACTGTTAGTGAGAATGTACAATGGTACACACACTTTGGAAGACAGTATGGCAGCTTCTGACAAAATTAAACATATTCTTACCACACATTCCAGCAGTCATGTCCCTTGGTATTTACCCAAAGGAGCTGAAAACTGATGTCCACACAAAAACCTGCATTTAGATGTTTACAGCAGCTTTATTCATAATCGCCAAACCTGGAGGCAACCAAGATGTCCTTCAGTAGGTGAATGAATAAATATACTGTGGTACAAGCAGACAATACAATATTATTCAGGGCTAAAAAGAAATGAGCTATCAAGCCATGAAAAAACATGGAGGAACCTTAAATGCAATTCCTAAGTGAAAGAAACCAATCTGAAAAGCCTACATACCATGTGATTCCAATCATATGACATTCTGGAAAATACAAAACTATGGCGACAGTAAAAAGATCAGTGATTGCCAGGAGCTGGAAGCAGGGGGAGGAAACGGACAAGCAGGTGTGGCACAGAGCACTTCTAGGGCAGTGACAATACTCGGTCTGATAGTATGAAGAATACACGCCATTATACATTTGTCCAAAACTACAGAATGTACCGCTCCAAGAGTGAACCATAATGACCCCAAACTATGGACTTGGGGTAATTCTGATGTGCCAATGAGGGTTCATCAATTGCAAGAGATGCATCCCCTGGTGAGGGATGCTGATGATGGGGGAAGCTATGCATGTGCCAGGGTAGGGGCATGTGGAAAATCTCTGTACCATCACCCTCAATTTTGCTGTGAACGTAAAACTCAAAAAAATAAGTCTTAATAAAATAGAAATGTTAAAATATTAACTTCGAAACCATTTAAAAACCTTTAAATATATTTAGAATGATACTTACTATCTGGTAGAGGATGAGAAATGTTTACTCACACCATTTCGGAGTCTAGCTACATTACACAAGAGCTGGAAAAAATTTACTCGGGGTATTCAGATAAGTGAGAAAGTTAAGAAATGTTTACTCGATGCAATGTCGAATTGTCCTTTTTAAATGGCAAGACTGACCTCTTTTTTAATAATAGGCAGTTTATTTCAATGCTTAGTGACAATATAAAATGCAAGTGACAAAAAATATCCTATTCTTATTCTCTAGGAGACTGGAGCATAGTCTGGGTCCCACATTGGTAATTAGAGCACATGTAAACCACTTGCAAGGATTCGCTTGTGAACAGCCTACCTATGAATATTTTACAGGAAAAGGGGATCTTTCTAGTTTAGATGATGATGATGATAACGGTGATCCCCAAAATGCCATCACAATTATATTTTCAGAAAAGTTTATGGCTTAGAAAGAACAGTCTCACTCTACTCCCCCCCCCTTGGGGCAGGCAGGGACAAAGGTTACAGGTGAGGAAGGAGACTCAGAGGAGTCAAAGTGCTACAGGAAAAGTGACAGGGTTAACTGGAAGACTGAAACGGAAGCTAGGAACCATTTTTCCAACCCTAAGTCAGTGTCCCTCCTAAAACACTGTTGCCTTTTCTTGTTCTTTCATAAATTATAACCATAGTATTCTATCATCAAGCATTTCTGAGAGATTCTTTCTCTTTTAAAGCTTATTTTTTAAAATACTTTTTAAAAAATTTTATTTATTTATTTGTCAGAGAGAAAGAGAGAGAGAGAGAACACAAGCAGGAGAAGCTGCAGGCAGAAGGAGAAGCAGGCTCCCTGCTGAGCAAGGAGACCGATGCAGGACTCAATCCCAAGACCCTGAGATCACGACCCAAGCCAAAGGCAGATGCCTAACCAACTGAGACACCCAGGTATCCCTCTGAGAGATTCTTGATAACAGAAAATTAACCTATTTCTCATGTATTTTACATATAAAAAATATGGAAAATAAAGTCTATGAAATGCAGGTATGTAGGTATAATTTATACACTCTGCTAAGTCAATATGCATATTTGTGTGTGGATTATAATAGAAAGAAAAAAATAGTGTTACAGGTGATGTGGCCTAATAAAAGATGGTATTATTCCCTTTCAGGGCATATATTTTTTAAATAAATAAAAACCTTCATATCTTTTAATGGACTTTTGGACAAAAAAAAAAAATATAGCATAGTTCTCTGACCACAGATGGGAAGGTGAGGCCATGACAAGACAGAACTGAATTTACACAAAATAAAGTGAGTGAACTTGAGGATCCTGTGGATAAAGAGAAATTCAGAATACCTAGAGAAGCTGTGGAGACATAACAGGGTAAGACAGGGACCATGGGAATCTGGAGCAAGACAGAGACCTCCAGGGAGAGATGGCCAGTGACCATGAATTTCTACAAACTGGGTTGTGTGACAGGAGGTTCCAAGTTCTTTCTTCTATGTATTTCACTGTACTCACTCTAAAACCTCCTCCAGAAGTTCGTAAGTATCTGCCACAGTAACTGCCATATGTTCATTGGAATAGGGCAGCAGTAACTCAAAAAGGTTGTGGACAAAGCAGTGCGGCTGAGAACAGTGCCCTCCTAGTCTAAGAACCATGCTAAAGATCCAGACGAGAGCAGAGAAGCAGGCAGCTGTGTGCACTGACTCATGAGCACAGTAGCTCCAACCTGCTGATCTTGGAAAGCTGGAAGATTCAGGGGAATAGAAGGTAGAGAAGCTGCGAACACCTGGGCTACCACTCCATTGTCTCGTCCACCCTGTTCTGGCTCACTGACCTGAATCTGTATTTCTCAGACACTAAGACCTTTGAGAGTATGATCTGCAGAGTCTAATTTGAGAAATTTTAAGTAATTAGGTTAACTAGATAAATGTTGACACTTCTGTGATCAGTTGGCACCGATAAAATATAATTTAAAATTGCAAACCACAATACTAAAATTTCATAGAGGTACTTGGATTCACAGGACCCAAAAATGTACACAGTGATTGTTTGCTCAAATATATAATACTTTAGAAGTTTTAATAAAGAACTTGAGCCCCACTCCCTCAAGAAATATACCTGCAGACCCCTGGGTATACAGATCTCACCATGACAAACACCATTCTGTATCATCTCTCAGTTATAATGGACTTATAGTCATTTCCATTTCAGAGGCATCCTGTCTTCCCATCCAACCATAACCCAAAATTCACATACACTTTCTTCTAACCTGGTTTCTAACCTAATCACTTTAGTATAATCATACTCTTACTTATTTCCAGTGATCTCTACATATGCAAAGTTGAGTAATCACCTGTGGAATAGTAATTCTATAAATTCTAGAGAAGGCACCATCCTACAAGCCGTGGTACATAAAGAGTAAGGCATGGGCCTGCCTTAAAGAAACTTACAATTTGGGTGTGGAGCTCTAAGATTAACAAACTGAGGGCCTCAAGAGGCGCGGGGGGTGGGGGATTGGGATAGACCAGTGATGGGTAGTAAGGAGGGCACGTATTGCATGGTGCACTGGGTGTTATACGCAACTAATGAAGCATCGAACTTTACATCGGAAACCGGGGATGTACTGTATGGTGACTAACATAATATAATAAAAAATCATTAAAAAAATTTAATACATAGCCTACAATATAACTCAGGACAGTGTCCTACAATTGCACTCGTTTTTACATTGTTTTGCATTCTTAGGATATGTTTTACAAGTGACACATATTTTATGATGTTACCTTGTTTCTAAAACTAGGGCTTAAGACACACGCTCACAAATCACAGGATTGAATACAGCACCTCTTCCTAGAGCTTAAGTGTCACCTATGTTTGGGGTAGGGGTGAGGCAGTGCTTGAGTGAGAATTTAACTATTAAGTTTTTAAATTTTACTTTGTATTTTCACCTAAAAAGATATATTACAGAGGAGAATGATTTTTTCAAAATCAATCATAAGCCTTCCATGAAGTTTCATTTGAGATTTTCTATGGACTCCTATAGATGCCATCCTCAACTTAATGTAAAGAGGGATAAGTGGGTTCTACTCTGTCAGTTGCTATTCAACACTGTACTAGAGGTCCTAGCTACTGCAATAAAGCGATAGAAAAATAAAAGGCATTTTGATTGAGGAATAAAAAAGTAAAACTATTCACAGACAATATGACTGTCTACACAGAAAATCCAATACATTAGAACTAATTTATTTGGCAAGGTTGCATAATAAAAGATCAATATACAAAGATCAACCTATTGCCATACATAAGGGATAGATGAACAATCAGAAACTGAAATAAAAAACTTTCATAATAGCATTAAAAATATGAAAGACGAAGACATGGATCTGACTAGCTGTGCAAGATCTGTATGCTGAAAATTATAAGACACTGTTGAGAGCAGTTAAAGAAGACATATAAATGGGTCAGAAGACTCAGCATTCACTGCTAAGATGTCAGTTCTCCTCAACTAATATACAGATTCCATGCAATGTCAATAAAAGGGTTCTTTCCTTCTTTTTTTTAACTAATAAACTACTAAGACCATGAAAATGCAGGACTTAGACTGGAAAAAAATACCTGCAAAGTACATATCTGATAAAGGATTTGCATCCAGAATACACACACCTAAACACACACACACTCACACTCACACAGAGAGTTTGCTATATATAAATTATACCTCAATAAAAACTTAAAAATTAAAACAAATTAAATAAGGGAATTTCTAATTTCAGAAGGATTCTTATCTCACTTTAAAAAAATCAGTTTTGAGAAGCATGAGATTATGTGATCCGTAAGGTCAGGAACTAAAACTTCTATTTTTTCTTTCCTTTCCACCAGGGACTGAAACCACACACACAAGGCTTAACAAATACAACCGAATAACTCAATTCAGAAATATAATTATCTCACAAGCAAGCAGCCTGGAAGGAGGATGTGTCAGGCTTGGCAGCTCAATAATTTCCTCAGGGATGTAAGTTCTCTCTGTCCTTCTGCTTGGCCATCTTTAGCATTTTGGCTTTTCATTCTTAGGCTTATCACCTCCTTGTCAGAGAATGGCTAACGCATCACATTCTCCTGCATCAGCCTCCACAGCAGTAAAGCAATGCAGGATGCGAGAAAGGAGTCCTCCTTCCTGTGGCTCTCTATTTAGAGGAAATCAGATCTTTCCCAGAAGTCCCTTGGGTCACTTGCCCAAGAGCAGACCAATCGCTGTCAAAGAAGACTAGGATTACCATAAATCTGGCTTCCGCCAATTAGACATCTAGGACAGTGAGCGGCCCTCAACAAAATCAGGATTCTGTTAACAAAGAAGGAAAGAGGTAAATGACTGGTAGGCAACTGAAAATGTCTTCTACAATTGCTGACTAGTGAACAGAAATCCTGTACAGCTCTTTGCATTACTTAACTCTCAATTCTTCCTATTCTACTAAAGAAGCAGGAATATGAATGTTTGTTTATTCGCAGAGTCTCTTTCCTCTCCAAACAAGCATTTCTGGTGGTTTATAATATAATATGCCTTAAAATAAGGATAAATAACCTAAGCCAAACTGAGAGAAAAAGGGAGCGAGGGTATGGCATCGGCGCTGGTAATTGTGAAGTGTGCCAGAACACAGCATTCGAAAACCCCACTGCTGCCACTGAGCACATAATGATTTCTGAATCTTAAAGAAATAAAAATGGAAAGGAAAACATGGTTAATCAAATGGGCCTTGATGTGGACAATACAGACTATGACACAGTCACTTCCACTGCAAGGCTTATATCATTTCTCAAGATCATTTCACTTTTTACTAGTAACACTTTCTTCAGAAACAATTAAAATTAGTTCACACTCTCTGCGCAGTAGGGCCCTATAGTTGGGTTTAGTTTAAGAAGCTTCAGATATATTTTATTAAGAATGAGACACCCTGGCTAACCATTTTCCATGTATTATAAAATACTGGAAATTGAATATGGCAGGGATTCACGTGGACTCAAATCAGTCTGAAATTTTTAGTAAAGGTTTCTCCTGTGTGACTTTGAAAAAAAATTCATCAATAAAAAGTTCCTTACACTCAAAACTTCACCAAATGTTATAGCTGAAAGTTCTAGAATATGAAAGAATCAAGTACGCTGGAACACAGCCTGGGACTCAAAAGCCTTGCTTGAATCATCGTTCTACCACCAACCAGCTATGGGATCTGGAGTAACCTCTTTAATGCTGTTCGTCCTTAGCTTACTCTGATTACACCTATGAAATGATAGAGTCAGACAATTTGGTCTCTGTGGTCTGTTCAAGCTTTAACGAGCAAGGAATCTGCCAATGGGGTAACAGTTAGAAAAAGGACAAAACTATTTAAATAAATACACTTAAATTCCTAAGGGCTTTTTAATGTACATCCAGACATCAAAGGATATTTTATTATCATGTTTCAGAGTCAAAAAAAAAATTTAACGACACAAAAATTTTCCTTTTCTCACAATTCTTAAATTTGCTACTTGTCCCAGAGACAGGGAAAATCAGGCACTGGGAGTACACTTTCCTCCCAATTCCTTGCAGAAAGGTTGATACATTCAACCTAACAGAATCTAACAGCAAAACAACTTCCAGCTTAAGATTCCAACATTAACATTCAATCCATGTTCATGTAACAGACACCAGTATCCCGAAGTCCTTCCATTAATTCCTTTAAATCTCAAGCTTGACGTTAAGGGTTCAAAAATGAAAACAACCTACCTACAATTCCAATGACAGTGCAATAAACAATAAACAAAGGGAAAATCAGTGCAGTATCCAAATATTAAAACTATTAAACCAGAAATATTCAGTGTGGAGTTTACTCCCTTAAAGATTAGCAAATTCCTTCAACATTCTAAAATAATTATGCATAACCTGAAGTTATCATCAGTGATTCCTGATTCACTTCTGCACAGTAACTGAGGCACAACAGAATGTGTCTAAACCAACCACAAAGTGAGCAGATACCATTATGATAAGTCCCATACAAATGTTTAGCAGGCTCCAGAAAGACCTTTGAGGACCGATGACAAGTTACTTAAATATTAAATACCTCTTCTGATTTTTCATAAAGGGTTTCAAATCACAAATTATTTTCCTAGGATAATATAAAAGTTCTTTCATTCTGAATGACTTTCTAAATCTAAGATATTAAACAAACAAACAAAATGAGAAAAAGAAAAGAAAAAAGCAAACATCAGTTTAGCTGGGATCCCAGCCAATGAAAACTACATTTCATGGAAAAAAAAATCAGAAGTCCACAGTCTCACAGTGAGGATGGAAACAATCACCCCAAACATGGATCAGTGTAGATGTTATTATGCAAATCGGAGTACTGAAGAAAGGGAGCGTAGTCAGTCTTGGGGTGACTGGAAGAGTCTCACGAGAGATACACAGGCACTGCCACACAGAGTGAACAGCACCCTGACATTATTTGTCTCTCTCATCTTATGTAAATCCCCTCATAACTGAAGTCGTAAAGGTTTTTTTTTTTTTATTTTACTTTTTATTTTACTTTATGGACATTCAAGCTCACTCCCCTTAGTACTGATATCTGAATCACTGTTACCTGTGACAGCTACTCTGTATTTTTCATTACTGAATGCCATAGCTATGGCTATATAAAGTTAAGCAATACATAAAAACATATAACGATATAATGTCTATCAACCTGTCAAAGTTCTGCATTTAAAAACCACTGATCATATATATGATAGTTACTAAATACCTATACTTTATAAAATTTGTGAAATAAGAAAATTTTGAGGCAGACAAGTGTTCGCTAAAATAAGAGTATAAAGCTATAAAGTATAAAGACATCCTGAGCAATGTGAAAAACCACCATAATACATTTTTCAATCCTTGTAGAATAAGTATTTTAACTTCCTGTGCACAACTTTAATCTATTGTTTAATTCCGGGTCAAGATGAAGTAACCCAAATATGCACTCTGTTATATAAAAGGCCCAGAGGATGAAATTACATCTCTCTCTAATAAGGTCCTTTGAAATCCTATACTGAAGTAACTTCACAGCCAAATTATTTTTCTTCTGTTAATGCTGACTGAGCAGTAAATAATAACTAGGAGAAAAACAAACATGTAAAATAAAGTGTTTCACACCTTTGCTTGAGCTTTCTTAAATGACCCCAATCTACTACCTTTAACACAAGCTCAAAAGAAAGCAATTATTTCCTCAGCCTCTAAATAAAGCAATGAATTTCAACTGCAGTTTTCAGGGGGCAGACTTTAATTTCAACATGCTAAAAAGCTGTATACGAAAGCACGCAAATTTTAGTGTTGAGGTTGAAACACACCCAAAAAATCTCCTTTCACAACACAATGCTGTCATGATGGCCTTAGCTTGATAAGGTGCTCGAGCTTCTTAGACTCCATTTTTGCACCTGTAAAATATAGGATTTGACCAGTGTAACCTGTAAAGGTCCCACCCGCTGTACAACAAGTCCTCAGTCCTCCCTATTAAGCATGGTAATATAAAAAGGAGATAAAGTGGACAGGACACTTAATGCAAGAGAAATATGAGTGTGCTTTTGAATCTTCCTACAGATCCTAGGGTAGAAAAACCAGCAGAGACCCCCAAATCCACCTAAGCCATTTTTTAATGAAAAATAACCGACATACAATATTATATTTGTTTCAGGTACACAACACAGTGATTCAGTATTTATATGCATTATGAAACAGTCACCACGATAAGTCTAGTTACCACCTGTCACCATACAAGGTTGTTACAAGCCCCTTTTTAAATCAGTAGATTGAAAAATAAATACCACCTATTTTATCATCTCCAGTCTACCCCTTCATATTATTTCTGGTGTGACAGATCTGTGAATTAAAGAAAATGTTAACAGAAAAAAAATGGACACAGATCAAATTTTTTTCTTCTTATGTATGAAAACTTACATTTCAAAATTTTGTTGTTATTGTTGAAGGCCTGCATCAGGGTGGAAAACTAAAAAATACAAAGCATTTTCCCAGCAGGTACACAACATGGTTAATATTATTGGCTCAGGAGCCAGACCGCCCAGTTAAAATCCTGTTCCCCCACCTGCTAGCTGGGTGACCCCTCCCCTATAAACTGGCAGATAATAATGGCGCCCACCTCATCAAGCTATAAGAATTAATTGAGTTAATATACATAAAGAACTTAGAAAGCTCAAGTGAGGACTACGTAAGTATTAGCTGTGAGCATCTGGGGCTTACAATCCAGTCATAATCCGCTGGCTATGTGTGTTCGCTGCAGCACTTGGGGCAATAATGAAAGCTAAGGAAAGTAAGTAGGCAAGGTTTGTCCTTCCTTTTTTAACTCTTCTTTGTTGTTTTTTCAGACCTTCTACCTTGCTATCCTGGTTCCTGCCAACAGAGTTAACGTGAACATTAACATATTAACTCTTGTAGGGGTATTTACATTCTACAGAAGTCTGGGCAGAGAAATCAATCCTCAACCCAAGAAGATATGAAATGATAGAATTTCATGTACTTTGAGACAAGTACTTTCAGTCTGACTCTATTGTCAAATTTGACACAATCACATCTAAAATAATAGGCTCTTCTTTTCATTGGAAATACTGATATCCAAAGAAAACACAGCAAGCAGTTTCTTCCAGAGATGAAAGGCATTTTCATTAACCACAAAAGTGAATTTGTTTTCTCTTGTCTCTTTTTAATGGTTTCAATCTAAAAAAAATAAATAAATTTCCAATGCTAACACACAGTCTTAAGTCCTAGTCAATGTGACCTACTTTGCTAAAGGAAAACTGAAAATATCTCTCAATAATCTATGTATTGAGTTCTAAGAGATCCCCTACCATTTTTTAAAGTAATAGCTATTGCTAATCTTTCTTATACCACTTAAGTATTTAATCCTACCATGCTTCCATCCATTTCCTGATCTTGTCTAAACAAATGTACTTCCTTCCTGTGTTACTAAAAAAACGGATGCCAGCAAGGGAGAGCACCTTGGAATACTCAAAACTACAGGTATTCTTTACCATTTCAGAGTCAGAGAGTGCCATCCCTCCCTCATCCCAACGTTATCTTCTTCATTCTGACCTCTACTGAGCTCTATTATCGCTTCTGCAACAACGTGAGCCCATGGTGCCCTTCTCCCCCGTCATCAACCACACACAAGCCTCCTCTTGTTTAAAAAGGTGCTCCCTTCAATTACGGTTCTGTTTCTCTTTAAACACACAAGCTTCCTCTTACTTCCTCCTCTTCTCTGTACTGAGCCTCTAAGATGTCTCTTCTTACTACAACTCAAGTGAGACTCTATTCCAAAGTGCCACCAATGATCTTCTAATCAACCAGTGAGACAACCTTTTTCTCAGTCCCCATTCTGCTTGACCTCTTGAAATGTCAGACACTGATGACCAATTCCTCCTAAAATGATCTTAGTGCTTAGCTCTGAAAACAGTATTATCCTGATCTTCCTTCTGTTACCCTCTCTCTTCTGTCTCTCCTGATCCATCTTCCTCCTTCCACTTCAGAAACATGGTATTCTCCCAGATTTATCCTCATAAACCAGACATCATTTCCTCCTATGTATACACCTCAAGGAAAATACTGTTCTGCTCAACATGGCCAGCCCAGACATCTCTTCCATGGTACAACAGAGCTTTACCAATTGCTAGTTTGACATGTTCTCTAGTTATAAATCCAAACACATCTTTCTCTTTCCTTAAGTCACTGACACTTACTCCTGAACCCTCTTACTAGTATCTCCTAAACTTGAAACTGCAGAATAATCCTTGCCTTTTCGTTTTCCACATCCACCATTCACCATTCCTCCTCTTCACTCTGTTGGCTGGTTACCAAGTTCAGCAAAGCTTTCTCTTCAAGTTCTCTTGAGTCTTTCCTTGCTTTCTTTCCATTGTCACATCATTAGTTTACACCAGAAGCTGGCCAAGTATGGGCCACAGCCTGCCACGTTTATGTAAATAAAGTTTTATTAGAACACAGAAATGACCATTACTGTATGCATTGTTTATGGCTACCCTCACACTTCACCAGCTGAAGTAAGTAGTTGTACGGAGACTTGATGGCCAGAGAACCCAAAATTATTTCCCATCCTGCCTTTTACAAAAAAAAACCTTGCTCAACTGGTTTAGGCCCTTTTCAGCTCACACATAAACTGCTTCAAGATCTCCCAAACCATCTTCCATGCCCAGTTTCACACCTTGACTAATCTTCTCACCATCTGGTTAATTTTACTACAACATTTTAAAAATATTACTTTCTCAAAAATTATGTAACTTTCCATTACATCCAAGATAAAAGTCCCAAAAGACAGCGTAGGATCTTACACATCTCTATACTTCATGTAGTGACAAGTATCATGCTGGACACGAAGCAACATGTTAACTATCTAAGCTTGACTTCAAAGATCTTTTTTTTTGTCTGGTCTCAGGATTTCTCAGCTCAATTTCCCACCACACTCCACCTTCATCCCCACAAAGCTTCTGATTCAGAAATTCTAATTCAGCTACAGTTTTTGTACAGAACTTATTGTCTTCTATTTTACACTTCTGAGTCTTCATTCCCGAGCTCTGCCAGGCCAGGATAGGTCTTCTGCGTCCAAACAATTTTCTCATCATTTGAGATCCAGTTAAGGTATGACTTAGCCTATCTATAATTCTTTTCTTGATCTTTCTTAAACTGATGATAGCATAGTACTTATTATTCTCCACTGCTAACTTGGCATTGTTGTTTTGCTTTCTTACCTATATTCTGTAGGATCATGTGTTTGCCTTTTCATGCCAGTTCCCTCAACAATTTAGTGTAGCATATCACAGTACATGTTCAAACTTCCTCAAATATTTTGCAGGGAATAAATACATAGGCAAATAACTTACTGAAAAGAGATATAACAAAGACCAGTGATTCTTGCCTCCACCCAGAAGAAGACATTTGTCCACATGTATGGCCATGTTTGATTGTCACTAAAGAGAGGAAGTAGGGGAGGGAAGTGGGTGCTACTGACATCTAGTGGGTAGATACCAGAAATGCTTCTACACATTATAGAATGAGTAGGACCGTCCGCCATGGCAAAGAACCATTGGCCCAAATTGTCCATAATGTTGAAACTGAGAAACCCTGAGGTAGGTCAATTCTTTGCTAATTTGTAATTCCTAGAAACCTTGTATCTAAAAACACAGCAATCAGAAAATAATAAATATTTGTGGACTGATTTTTAAATATTTATGGCTTTGTTACTTGGATCAAAACATCGCGATACTTGTTTAGCTGTATCTCCTCCTTAAGAGAGACCAACCTGGTAACCAGTAATGCACATAAAATATGTGATTTTTGGAAAATTTGGAAGAAAGCACATCAAAAGAAAACTTACTGACTGTGGCAACATACAGGTATGGTATAACTCAGTATTTATAGCTATCATGTAGTAAGATCAAGCAACCATCTAAAATAAACTGTTGTCTCCTTAATCTCTAAATGTGCGTTTCCCAGAATTCAGTCCTTTTGATTTGTCTCCTTCTAGGCTTACTCTCTTGGTGATCTCAACCAATATTATTTCTTCAAATAACACTGATACACTGAAGTCTTCCAAATTTATATATTGAGTCCAGCCTTCTCTCCTGAGTTCCAGATGGTTACATCTACTTGAGTTCCTAACATTTCCACTCATACATCTAATATCAGGTCAAACTTAATATGTCTCTATGAACTCAGTTGCTTGATACTCTCCTAGAAATCTGTCTTCCACACAGTGTCTCAGCGATCCAGCAGCATTTGATCTCAGGGTTCCACAATCTTGACCTGAGCCGCCTCCTCATTCCTCATGCTAGGGGACATACAGACCAAAGACTCACACAGCAGCTTCTCACCGCTTCCATCTGGAAATGATACACACACCACTTCCCTTTGCATTTCATTTGCCAAAACGAGTCCTATGGTTCTATCTAAATGTAAGGAGGCTAAAAAATGTAGTTCCCAAAAAAAGAATATGAAACAGCATTGGTGAAAACACAGTAATGTCCCTGCTCCCATGTCTAAAACGGAACTCCTGATCTCCAACCTCAGTCTGTTCCTTCTAGGTTAATATATCTCAGTAAATGCCATGCCATCCTTTCCCATTGCTCAGGATGAAAACCTTGAAGTCATCTTTGACTCCTTTCTCTCATAACTGACATCCAATCCATCAGCAAGTCCTCTAGCTCCACCTTCAAGACATATCCTGACTCCAGTCACTTCACACCACCTGCCCACTGCTATCCGGTCCATTTCACATCTGGATACTTCCAACAGCCCAGTTTCTACTCTTGTCATCATACTGTCATTTTTAACACAGCAGACAGGGTGATCTTTTAAAAACGTAAGTTACATCATGTCATTCCTTAGCTCAAAACCCTCCAACTGACCTGATTGCTTCATCTCCACCTTGTTTTCTCCACCACTGCCAGTGACATCGGCTTCTTCCTATCCTTTGAACATATGAGCTGTGCTGCCACCTCACAGTTTCATAGTTGTTGTCTCCTCTAACTCAAACCCACTTTCCCCATGTACCTACAGGGGTCACCCCCTCACCTTCTCCAAATCTTTGCACAAATGCCATTTTCTCGGTAAGATCCCCATGACTCCTCTTCCAAGACTGCAGCCTTCCCTACCTTGCCCCCAGAACTTCCTATCTTCCTCCCTACTTTACCTGGTTTTCCTTCATACGCTTGTCATTATCTAACATACTCTTCTTGTTTACTGTTCATCTCCCCCACCTAGAATAGAAGCTCCACAGGAATAATAATATCTGTCCATTTTGTCCATCATGGATTTCTAATATCTAAAACCATGCTTCAAATATAGCCGTTCTTCACAAATATTCACTGAATAAATTAGTTGCCACTGTCCAAAACGCATTTTAAGAGAACTTTAGAACTCAGGGGCCTGGGTGCCTCAGTCAGTTAAGTGTCTGACTCTTGCTTTTGGCCAGGTCATGATCTCATGGGTTGGTTCTGAGTTCGAGGCCCATGTCAGGCTTGGCACACAGCACAGAGTCTGCTTGAAGATTCTCTCCCTCTGCTCCTCCCCGTACTTGTGCATCCATGTGCATGCTCTCTCTCTCTCAAATAAATAAATCTTTAACAAAAATTAAAAAAAATAACTTTAGAAGTCAACATAACATCTTACAGTCTTATATTAAACTAAAATTTGGGGGAGGACAGAAATGGTGTTACATTTATTTTTTAATCCTAATTTTAGCAAAGTTCCTGAAAAAGAACAAGGAATCTTTAAATATTTCTTTAACTGAATTTGTTGAATTGTCATTCAACTTTCATACATTCTGCTATCTTATGACTGTTCAAATATTTAGTAATGAAGATTGTACAGTGGATTTGTAATCATGGGAGAATAACTTCTATTCCTCATCAAGACCCAGGGTATTTAAACATTTGCTCTTTATTTGAATAAGCTGAGATCAACTCGAGTTTTAATGCATACTTAAAGACATCAAATGTATTGAAGGGTCTGAAAACGATTTAAGTTGATCAAAGCAGGTAAGATACTACATTTAGCAGCATAGATTCTGGAAGAAGACTATGTAAGCTCACATTGCATCAGTGCGGCATTCTAGCTGTGATGACCTTGAATAAGATCTCCAAGTTCAGCTTCAGTATCCTCTTCTTTAGACTAGAATTATGACAGAGCCTGCCACATGGGGCAGTTTAATGAGATGACTCACATAAGGCACTATCAATGAATGCAAGCTCTTTTCATCAGCCAACATTTTCCATTTGCTGTACACCTTACACCAAGCTACATTGTATTAATTTTCCCATTTCTCAGAATTACTAAAGCATGAAAGAAATAGATTACATTTATATCATAAAGTTATTTTCATTTTAATTGTTAAGGCAGTATTACTGGACAATCGATATACCATATATAAATTGTAAATTCAGGTAAGAGACTTCTAGTACTTAAAGATATTACGTCTCTTATTTGCATCTATCCTCTCCAAACCAAGTGCTCAAAGCTGCTCACAACTATCCAGCCCGGGATCAGCAGGTGTGAGACTCTGTGCCACTCCTCCTCCTTATCAAGTCTGTGACAGCTTGCCCTAAGTTGATAATGTTTCTCTTCCATTGAGCCAGGAGGTACCTTTAGGTTCCTTCTCAACAGGGGCAACTGCTACCAACTGATTTCAGGTGTACAATATGGGGTTCTCTCTCTCTGTACACAAGTGTATTCTAAAATTTGTGGAAAGGTTTTTATAAAATTAAATGATAATTTTAGAGTGTCATAGAAGATAATTCATGGAATCTTCTTATGACTCCTTATCAACTTATGCAAAAATTTAGAGATTCAGAGTTAGAAAATTGTTCAAAATGGAAGAGTAAGCCTTAGTGCTTAATAAAAATTAAAAATTAAATTTACTGCATCTGCTTTTTAGGTGCTCTATTATATAATTGCAAAGTAAAGATATAATTGGCGATTGGGAGTTACAACAGTTTTGAAAGTGAATTAGCTTTAAGCAAAATTCCACTGAACTCTGAAACATACTGTCCAGTTAGATGGTGCAAAAAATACATGTTGTGAACATGACTCTTTTGACTAGTTTAAAGGTCAAGTTCTTCCTAACAGATTGTAGCCTCAAAAATAATCTGATTTTGGTTAGAGCAGAATAAAATACATTGCATGCATGATGCTCAAATTGATTTAGAGTATCTAAGGAAAAAAACAATAAAATAATGGGATTTTGACAATGCCACATTAGCAAAAATGAAAAATCAATTTAAACTGAAGGTACTCAAATAATAATTATTTTTTCTTTTTTTATGGGAGATTTCTTTATTATACCCGATTTATTAGTTACTTGCTTAGCTCTTTTTTTTAATAATTTTTATTTTGTTATATTAGTCACCATATAGTACATCCCCAGTTTTTGATGCAATGTTCCATGACTCATTATTTGCGTATAACACCCAGTGCACCATGCAATATGTGCCCTCCCTAATACCCATCACCGGCCTATCCCAATCCCCCACCCTCCTCCCCTCTGAAGCCCTCAGTTTGTTTCCCAGAGTCCACAGTCTCTCATGGTTCATTCCCCCTTCTGTTTACCCCCCTTCATTCTTCCCTTCTTTCTCCTACCGATCTTCCCATTTCTTATGTTCCATAAATGAATGAAACCATGTGATAATTGTCTTTCTTTGCTTGACTTATTTCACTTAGCATAATCTCCTCCAGTCCCGTCCATGTTGCTGCAAATGTTGTGTAATTGTTCTTTCTGATAGCTGAGTAATATTCCATTGTATATATGGACCACGTCTTCTTAATCCAGTCATCTGTTGAAGGGCATCTCGGCTCCTTCCACAATTTACCTATTGTGGACAATGCTGCTATGAACATTGGGGTGCATATGGCCCTTCTCTTCACTACATCTGTATCTTTGGGGTAAATACCCAGTAGTGCAATTCAAAATAATTATTTTATAAAATGGTGTTGAAACACTGACAGAAATTGACGATTCTGAAGTTGTACATCTAAAGGATAATTTGGCTGACATATCAATTCCATATGACAGCAAGAAACTGTCCAAAAGACTCAGAAAAGAGCACAGGTTTTAAAGATGGGCTAGTGGCTATAATAAAAAATGATCCATAGAATCTCTAAAAACAAAGAGTTGAGGAATAATCTAAAGTCATTTAGTATTCTAAGGGAGACAAACTGAGACAGAGAAGAAATTAATTTCTTAAACTAACTCTAGATTTTTAATTTGCATTATTAAGTTAGTAGGTTTGGTGCAAAAAAATAAATACTATTATATCTACAAATATATATAAGCTTCTAAAAACATTGCTGCAACATATATATAATACGGATCCACTGGATGTGAATTTAGACCTCACAAACTGAAATATGTCATCAATAATATGAGTTAAGTGATTCAAGTTAAGTGTAACAATGTTGACATATGTAGGAATATTCAGGCCCTTAAAGTCTAATATTAGGGAATGCTACCCTATAGTAAAATCTTCATTCTCCCTCATTCTACTTAGTAACCACTAGTGTCTGACTCCATAACACACAGTACTTAAAATTCACAAGTAACATTTTTTCCCCAAACTTCTAGCTTGATGAAAAATTTAGGCAATACTCCTTCTCACTTTGATATGAAAGATTAAGAGGAGGAAAAAAAATCTATGGGAAATCACCAAAATAGGACTTCAAAATAGCTCAATGTGTAAGGATAGTATAGAAGCTATAAAAACAATAAATATTGCTCAGTCTCTATTTGAATACAGGGAATATAACATATTTCGCAGTACCAAAGGAACTTCTGATTATTAGTCTAGCTACTGCTATATATAACCTAGATTCCTATTTATTTCTATTTATGACATTTAGTTAAAACCTGTAGTCAGCTACAATTGGATATAAAACAGCTTCTAAATAATTATGAAGTTCTAATATACAATTTCAGACAAATACAAAAACTAAACCTTACTTTAATTGCTGACCTCTTAAAATTCCCTAGATGCTCTCAGCCAGACTGCAAAATAAGACCCAGATATAATGAAAAAAAAATACTTAAGAGCCAAACTTTGTTTTGATTACACGCTAAGTGAGTATTACATGTTATGTGCAATTTTTTAAAAATGTAAGTGAAACATGAATTCATGAGTCAGTAATCCATTTTGAGAATAACATTTTGGCTTTCTAACATTCATCAGGCTATTCAATAACATACCTTAGTATGTAACAGTATATAAAAGCTTTTGAAGAAAACATTCACTAAATGTCAGCAAGAATTGTGCTAAGAAGTAAGGATACAAGATGGACAAGACTCGCTATTACTCTTAAGTAGTTTATAATCCAGTAGAGAGGTAAATAAGCAGATAAGATTTCAGGTCTGTGGGGTAAGTCCCAGGATGGAGGTAAATGCCACTGGCAGCACATGGCAGAGGCCCCTGACCCAGCGGGGCTGACAGCCTGGTGAAGAAAGAGGCCCTCTCAGAACGACTGAAACCCACACTGAATCTTCCAGATTTACGAGTTACCTGGGTGGAGCAGGGCCCCTCTGGGAAGAGGCTACAGCTCTGGCAAAGACACAGAAACCTCAGGCAACCTGCAAGATTCCGGGAACCAAAAGAAGCCAGAAAGAATACTGGACAGATAGAGGTAAGCAACTGAGTCTGTGTGCTTCGCTGCGCGTTTGGGACTTTCTCTCGAGGGCAAAAAAGGGCCTGTGAAGGCTATTAAGTAGAACAGCAACATGGTCAGGTAGGTATTTCAGAAAGACCACTCTCGAAGCAACTTAAAAAGCAGAGAAAGATAGTCAAGCGATAAAACAGAGATCCAAAATAAGAGCTAGAGGAGCAGAGAGAACAGCTTTGAGAGATACTAAAAATTAAGAAGAGACAGGAGTTTGAAATGGGGATGAGGGAGAGAAGGATAAGTCCCCGCTTTCCGACTTAATCCACTCTGTGGTGGAGGACACCATCCTCGGAGATGAGAAGTAGCGGAACAGAAGAGAAGGGGAGAAAAACTGAGAGAGGAGAGCTTGTGAGTTCCATTGTCATATGCTGCGTTTGTAAACCTATGCACCTCCAGACAGGGCTGTCTGCCAGCAGGTAACTGGATATGGTCTTGAAAGACCATCTGAATATGTCAGTAATTGTAATAACAGCCAACATTTACCAAGCTTCTACTCTAAGTGGGGCATATGCTAAGCCTTTCATATAACTTCTTTTTATTCCGCTACACATGAAGAAGAGTTTAAGTAATTTCCTAATGGTTACAAAGTATTTAAGTGTCAGGGATTTCTGATTTCAAGCTCAAGCCCTTAGCCTCTGTACTCTGCTGGATCACGCAAAATCCATTATAGGTTTTAGGACCAGATAAACATGGGTTCAGTTCTAATCTTTGCTACTTAATGGCCAAGTGACTGACACTCTCCAAGCCATAGTTTCTCCACCTATATAATGGTGACCATAACAATTACATCACAAGACGATAAGGACTGGAGAGAAAATATGGAAAATGCTAGATTCGGTCTCTATGTGCAATAACTGGTACCAACTGTTCTGTCTATGCCTAGAGAAAGAATTATTCTATGATCTGAGCAAATTATCTTTCATCTTACTATGAACTTTCTTTTAATTCCACTTCATTTTTTCTATACCTTAATAAAGGCTGTGTCATTTTTCAAAATATTTGAAACATAATCTATAAAATTTAATGTTATTTAAAGATTTCAATCAAATAGAAATCATTTCAATGTAAAGGGGTCGATTCAATTTTTTTTGACATTTCTCATAGTGATGAATGTCAAAATAAGAAAATCCTAAAGCCATAAGGCATGTTGATGTTCTGGAAACAGCTTTGGACTTGGAGTCAGAAGACCTGGGTGAAGTCCCACCTCTGCTGTTTACTAGCCATGGCATCATGGGCAAGTCATTAACAGTCCCAAGGGTCCCTCTGTAATTGTACAAGATGCACAGATAGGCCTATATGTTCTTCTAAGTCTAAGGATGCTGAAGGAGAAAGGCTTTACAACCTTTATAAAACCAAAGCCCTTAAGTCATAACACTTGACACAAACTTCAAGCTTCCTGTGTTTAAAGTGCCCACTCTTTGAGGGCCTATCAAACCACTCCACAGATCAGGAGCTCCCAATTTGACTCTGACCAGGTGATAACCCTCAGGTGGAGAGTTCAATGTGAAGCTGAGATGCCAGAAGGTCACACGAGATTTCTGGTTTTCAAACCTGGCTGCACATTAGCAACACCAGGAACTTAAAAAAAAAAAAATTTTTTTTTAATCTTGAGCTCCATAACTTTAAAATAACACTGGAGGAAACGATGTATGATTTACAAATGCTGTATTTCACCTTGTAAAAGGTCATATGAAGCATCTTGTGTAATAACCTCACTCTAATATTAAACATAAAAACATATTCTTTTCAACGTCCACTACACTGAAAACAAATATCCATTCTTGAGGATACACACACAACTAGATCAACCACCCCAGTCTGCAGGGACTGCACCTGCACTAGCTCTGAAAGTTCCATGTCCCAGGCAACCCCAAGGTCTCTGGAAAACAGGGACAGTTGGTCAATCACACACACACAAACACACACACACGCACATGCACGCACACATGCACACAAACCCTCAGTGTGTTAGAACAAAGTATAGTTCAACAGTGGCCCTCTCATGAAGCAGCACCACTAAAATGACATCATTTACTCAGGTCCGTACATAGTCTGACGCCACTGGGATCCATAAACATGCAATGGCATGGCTGCCATCTTCATGCTATCATCCATTTTGTTAGAATCCACACTAAGATAACCAACATTTAAAAAAAGAACTACTTGGAAGCCCCTGCCTCCTAATTCCTATTTGTCTAGTCAGGAACTTTTGAAGAATAACATCTCTACCATTTGACAGACTTTTTTAAATACTTCTATGGTTTTGTATTTTTCATTACTTTTTTTTCTATAATGATGCCATGCAAAACTAAATTATTTAGTTTTATTATATTATTTAAGATAATATACAATGAAATTAGACAATGGTTGTATCTATTTATAAACTAAAGACTTGGTTATCATTTTTTCTTTTAAATGAAACATTTTAAAAAACTAATTAACTTGAAATGGCATGTATTCGCCAATACAAACATTCCTCTGTATTTCAAAATCAAGCTCATTGTAGCATTTTCTAGAAGCACGTTATTATACACAAATACACTGTCTTCTGCTGCCTCAGAGGCACATTAGACTCTAAGATCAAGTCATGATCATACAAGCTACTAAAAAAGAGCTCAATATGCATAACACACACTTGACAGGTTCCCATGTCTCCTGACTTGTGACATCGCTAGTTGTCTGTGGGAAGAAACTCTTGGACCACGGTTGGCAGCAGTGTGGGAGGGTAAGAGAAGACCTCCCACCGACCAGTTCCACGCTTAAGTATTAGTGCCATGGACACACTACTAATGAGTTAGGAGCAAAGGCCATGTAAATCCTTTCCCTTTGAGAAATAAGAACCTTAGAGTGACTGCCACCAATCTTGTGCATTCCTCCCTCTGCAAAGAACGAGTAAAATAAGGCAGCCCATGAAATCACAGGAATTCTATGGCTGCCATCCCTGAAATGAACAAGAGGCATGCTGGTAACACATCTTCTCCTGTTATGCTTCTGACACGCCAACACTATATGCACTAACTATCTAAGCACTTTGGGAATAAAACCAAATAAAGAAGGTGTGCAAAATTGTTTAGATTGTCGAAAACACCTGGCATGATTTAAATGCCCTAGTCTCTCTCCCCCTGGTTTTCCAAGCAGACAATAAAGGGAGACCTCAAAATGTGAAATCATTAAGCAGGAACAGCATACATTTCCAAAGGTCTGTTTTATGGCCTTGGAAGAGAATTCAAAATTCAACTAAAATATATATTTTTAACAAAATTCTTGATTTTTATAATATATTCCTTTTTGTATGATTTTGAATGGTTTTGCCACAACTTTTTTCAGCAAACTTGAGGCTGAATAAGACTTACTGATTGCTCATTTAAGTCCTGGGAGTCTTCCATGTGGTTCTCTCACTTCTCCAGCCACCCCCACACAGAAGCAGCTTCTTCCAATTAAAAGTGGACTATCTGAAACAAAAAGACGGAAACAAAGAGGAAAAATGAAAAAGTTATCTTTTTTATTTATTCGCAAATTACCAAAGCACACTATGATTTATGTAATAGTGGGTAATCTATGGAAGCATCATTTTCAAAGAACAAATCTAATATTATCTCCATAGCTTATAGACCAAAGATCTTGAAAATCACATCACGGTAAAATTGGAATATGTGAACAACTACTCAGGAATACTATAAACAAAAACATCTGAGGACAATTTTGGAGACACGGTCTGTAATAAGTAATATATTATTTTGCTGAAAGAAGTCTGCCATTAAGCAATTGGCAGATTAAAAATTAAGAGTCTGCATTAATTGTTCACTTTCTAAAGCACATGAATTAAGAAAATATGGTGTGTATCTTTATATGACAACTGGCTATAACAGAAAATTTGTCTAAATTACCAGATGATCATTATTCAGTTTTGAAGAATAGAATGTCATAAAATAGATGCTCAATTTTAAATAGAGAATAAAAATAACACTATTACAATAAAGAAGGCATTACAAACACACATGGGTAAGACAATTCATTAATAAACTATAGTGAGACAATCAGTTAATTATTCAAAAAAAGTTCACCTTTGCTCCATACCATATATTTAAAAATTTCCAGGCAAACTGAAGTGTAAAATAGCTCTAAGAAAAATAGGCACAATTTCTTTCCATTTCTAGGTGGAGAAGGATTTTGTAACAGAAACAACGGAATACAAAACAAAAAAGCCAAACAACCCCTTGAATCCCCTCACACCTACATCAAAAAAATGATCAAAATTAAAAGATATGTGAAAATATAAAAAGAAATATCTGCGCAAATATCAAACACAATAGGCTAATGTCCTTAACATATAAAGAGCTCTTAAATGCAAACAGAAATGCACACACCTCTACAGAAAAATGGTCCATCAACACAAAACAATGCTCAAACTCATTAATAAAATGCAATTTAAAAGAGCAACGATACATTTGTAGCCCTTCAAATCCTAATTTTAAAAATAAAAAGAATATGAGGCTAAAAAAAAAGATAAATGTAAAAAAAAAGTTGCTTCTCACAGGTATAAATCTCAGATACAAACTACTAAACTCACACTTAAAGGAATATTTAGTGCCATCGAAATTCTCAGATTAATTTAAGTGAAAGATAAGTACTCCAATAAGTGTTCTGCAGAAACAACATTTTCCCCAGTTTATTGAAATTCAACATACACAGGTGTTTTGCTCCATTTTACAAACATCCATTCATACATACCCTACTACAACCAGACAGACGTGGCTTTAATTTTTTTTTCTTTTCCACATTGCAATATTTTCTACAACAAATCTATTACTTTCCCTTTTAGAATACAAGACATTTTAAAAATCACAAAAGAAATTTAAAACGTAGCTTGTAAATTGTTTTATGCATATAACTTCCAGAGATACAGATTAAAGATTTTCCTTCAATCTTAAAAGTTAAAAGTCATAAAATAGGAATGTAACTTGTATGTATGTAATGTGACGGTCTCCATAAGACACTGATTAAGTATACCCAAAACCAGGAAAGTGTCCCTTTAAAGAACAGCACAGTTTTACAGCGTATATGACATGAAGGAGGAAGGGTAAGTACGAAGCACACTGAAAAGTGTGGCAGCATGCATTTGGATTTAGAAAGATAAGCAGGCAGGGAGTTCAAGATGTACAGATGTTATTTTTTGTGTTGGGGGTGGACGTGAGAAATGGTGACTGGAAAACCCAACCTCTGCCTCTTATCGCACACGTCCTCCCTCTTTCGTCTCCCACTCTCCCCTTCTCCTTAAGGACTAGTTCCCTGCATCTAATCTGGGTCTTTCACCCTTATCCTGATTCTTACTGATCTCTAGCTTGCTCTTCCTATCCCTGAAGACCTCCATCCCAATCCTTGCTCTGCATACTGCCCCCTCCCCTGGTGACCAAGACCACTCAGGTCAGGCTGGCCTTGGGGAGGGGTGCACCATGGTAAGCGCGGGGCCACCAGTCCAGCTGATGCTGCTCTTGCTAAGACTGACACCTGCCCGCCTCACACGCCCTTCCTCCATCGTCCCAGATGGGACTGTGATAGATCATCTCCTCTAGTGGCATTTTCTCCTCACTACCTGGATAACAGACTGGCCAAGTACTCCTAAGGCTGTTATTTTTCTAATATTTAAAAATTTTAAATTTTAAAAATGTTTAAAAAACTGGTGGCTCTGACCACTAGAAATTTATTCTCTCGTAGTTCCAACATCAAGAAGTCCTAAATTAAGGTGCTGGCAGGTCCATGCTCCTGCTGGAGACACAAGAAAAGGATCATTCCTTGTGTCTTCCTAGTTTCTAGTGTTGCCCACAATCCTTGGCATCCCTTGGCTCACAGATGCATCACTTCATTCTCTGCTTCCACAGTTAACGGTCATCTCCCCGCCCATCTCTTGACTTGGACTTCTTCTGTGTGTATGCCGCTATGTCCAAATTCTCCTATTCCTAAAGGTACACCAGTGACTGGATTAGCACCTACCCTAATCCAGTAAAAACTCATCTTAATGTGATTCCTTCTGCAAAGACACTACTTCCTTGTAAGGTCACATCCACAGGTAAGGGGGATAGAATCTGAACATATCTTTTAGGAGATCCATTTCAACCCACGACATATGTATAGTTATCACACTATCACACTAAAATGATTTTTAAAAAGTCATCAAGGTTTAAATGTAATATTTCCAGAAAGGATACCTAACAATTAAATTAAGGATACGGATCATTAGGAAAGAAGTAATCATTTTCTAGAAGGACCACCACCTCAGGACACTGGTAATAACTCAAGTGAAATTAAAAGTTAAGACTTCAGAAAAGATGTTGGAACATAAGAGAATTAAGCAAAAACCAGCCCCCCCCTTTTTTTTTTGTTAACCGCCCACTGAGAATGTATTTAACGTTCCAGTTGGGGAGCTATTTGCATTAATGTTCCATGTTACAACGTAATACTTTGCTTTATGTTTCCTTAAAATTGAGACTGTTACTTAGTTTAACTTCTTTATGGTAACATGAATTTCTTTTTTAGCCAAACACGCTAAGGTACTAAAAAATTATGACCCCAGTGATTTTATATTATTGAACCAAGTAAAACTACCTAGGCTAATTGCAGACACAGTATTATTTTACATCATAATTTAGCAATGGTTGTTATGCTAAATCTTCCAACATTTCATTTTCACAAATGTATAAGAAGACGACAAGAACACTCTTCAAATCGAGTAAGAGAAGCATTACTTCATAATAAAGATATAAAATTAAGGAATAACAATAACCTCTTGCTGTTTTATGAGGCCATAATCTAGTTCCCAGCTCTCTTTCAAGGCCATTCCCCCCGAAAAGGTGAATTTAAAAAGGAATAATAGCAACCCCACCCATTCCATGTTAGATTTTTTTTTTCTCCGGCGGTCAGGTCCTTGACACATGATAAATGGCTGGTATCCTTTCCTTCAACTCTGCTTTAGGAAAAGTGAGCTATAACTACTCCTGTGTCTTAGAGAAGGAGAATTTTTAAAAACAAACAATTCTGCTAATTTAAATATATAATGAGATTCTGATATCAAGTTAGAAAACAACTCTCCGAAATGGAACACGGTACTGGTCCAGGTGGCCGAGACAGCAAAGAGAAAGAGAAGACGTGGAGAGATGTCTGAGAAGTTCGCAGAGTTTGTGTGCTGTAGCCCTCACCCCCGGACTGACCTTCCCCAGCAGACCTTCAGTGAAGACCAGATGGTGCAGGCATGCTCCACTCCGGCTGAATACACATGCACGTGGCGCGGTGGCTCTCTGCGCCAGGGCTGGCACGGGACGGGGACAGAAACGGCACACGGGAACACTACACCTCTGGGAGAGGCACACACATGGCACAGCCTTCCACCAGCCATGAACGCCAGATACCTGGGCTTTGTCACTGACTGCCTGCCCACTCCTCTCCGATTCCAGAAGTTCCCAAGGGCTCTCAGTACCTCCCAGCGTTCATTCAAATCTCTCCATGTTCCTCTCCTCACCTCTGCGACGGTCCTTCAAGCCATCAGTGGCCCTTGCCCAGATGGGGAACCACAGCCTCCCGAAGGGTGCCTTTCCTCCAGAGCAGCTCCCTGCACTTGACTTTTCACAGGGCAGCCAGAGTGATACTTTAAAGGAGAGGCCTAATTCGATTCTCTTAAAACAAATCACAGCTTTACCCTACCTTTTGGATAAGCCAGAAATTCTTCAGTCAGTCCTACTTGAAGCTGGGGCAGTGCCTAGCAGAGCCCCATGAAGGATAACCATGAGTCGGCTGCCTTTGCTCTCGGGGGCCACTGCCCATCGGAAGCGGGAGTTCTGAGGGAGAACTTCCCTGCCCTGGCTGTGTTCCACTGTGCTCACCATTCCCTCATCCCGTCACTACGGACAGGATCACCCCAGTGCCCTGCAGCCCAAGGCTGGGACTGCAGCAGCATCTCCCGGGAGGATGTGTGCACAGGGCGGGCTCTGCTACAGTACAAAGGGAGGAGGAGTGGGGAGAAAACTCACAGCCCCCACCCACGTGCCACATGCCCACTGTATCCTGAGGGAAAGGTGTAAGACGACCTTGTGCACAGTTGCCCAGACTGGTCCCAGGGCCTGTGCAGACCCTGAGATGTGGAGGGAGGCACTTTCCATAACCCATAACCACCGACAAGGCCCCCTTTAAACTTGGGTGGGCGCTTTGAAGGATCTATGTCCATGTACAGAATTTCCTGGCTCAGGGGAGAGTGTCCTTCCATTACATTCTATCATTCAGAACAGCTAACCTATTGTTTCACTTTCAGATGTTCAAAGGGCAGGTACATTTGCAGAAACATATTGCGTACAAAATGACACTTGGCCCACACAGGGCGATAATATAAATATGCTGATCCGTATCTAGTATTCAGCACCTAACCCTGTTGGACTGTGCAGTTCTTTCGCAGTTAACATGAAATTACCTGAATCTAATGATGCATCACAATCCCTTCCTGTTGCTTAGGATGGGTGTGTGGGAAAGTATCACGCTAGTCCTCTTTTAGTGGCAAATCTTTGGGATATAAACCTTGGGCACACTTCAGGTGCCTGGGTGGCTCAGTTGGTTAAGCCTCTAACTCTTGGTTTCCGTTCATGTCATGATCTCAGGGTCATGGGATCAAGCCCCACATCAGGTTCCGTGCTCAGCGTGGAGTCTGCTTGAGATTCTCCCTTCCCCACTCCCTCTGTCCCTCCATTTTTTCATGCTCTAAATAACTAACTAAATAAATAAATAAAATCTAAAAAGAAACAGGCGCTCTTTATAGACATGCGGAAAAACCTGGTCTGCTAGGGAAAGACAGAAGAGAGGTGACCCAGAAAGAGTAGCAAAAGAGAGGATGGCAAGAAAGTCCTGGCAGAATTCAAGGACCTGGATCTTATTACTCCTGAAGTCTCCACTGTTTCTGTGCCTTTCCTGCTACTTGGCTGTTCAATTCTTCCTTGGATTCCATGAGCTATCCTCAGAGTCTTCAATTAAATTCCCTCCCTTATAAAGCATAACACAAAACTTGCATTATCATTACATTATTCAGATATTACAGCTGGACTCCGACTGTCAAGAGGGCATTGCTTTCACATCCTGCACATCAAGTCACCTACACTGCCCTCCAAATTTCACTAATGGGTCTGTGAAGCTGGGACAAGCACTGGCTGGTTCCAACAGCTCAGGCGGCATGCCAGAGAGGGAAGCCAACAGCACAAAGAACACCTAGCTCCAATCCTACAGCCAACTGTTAAGAGGTGGACATGGGCATTCTCTGACCATGCACATGACACTCTTCCCTACCTGTGCAAAAGGAAAACAGCAAAGGCGTCCAAGGAACAGATCTGGGTGAGCAGTAACGAGCACTCTGCTGCTTCAGTCTCCTCAAATGAAACCAAACTAAAAACCAGATGCCAAGCTATTTTGAACTGTTTTGGAGAGCACGGACTTGCAAAATAGTCCATTTAACACGAAACGTTTCATAATAATAGGGTTAATTTCTCACACTAAAATTATAACCAGCTCAATTTCACGATAATCACCTGGGTCATCAGTGATAGGTTCATTTTTTGGCAATCGTCTTCCTGGAATTATAAATTATGATCACTTGATTTTTGACAAGCAAGGCCAGCCAAGTTTTTTCTTTGTTGTTTGTGTTTGTTAATTGTTGCCGGTTGGCTAGTTACCCTAGAAAACGCAAGCCCAGTTAGATAATTGGACGGTCCCAGAGAAACCTCTAAAGGAATTCTTAGCTTGAGCAACTTCTATTACCCTACAGATACTCGGGCAGACTCCACAGGTTCATGCACTGCCTCTGTCGCCCCTCCCAATCTAGATTTCACAATTACTCTGCTGAGCTTTCTGTGTTACCCTGTAATGGTTCGTCTGGCTCTGGTTGTCCTGTAGCCTGGCAGGGAAACTATCTGAGCCCTTTCACGTAAACAGTCTGTTTTCTCAGCCATAAACCTCTCTTCCACACCTGGGAAACTTTTGATGAAGAATACATTGACCCTATATATTACTTAACACACATCTGATGACTTTATGCCTCTCTTGAGGAAAATGTGTTGCACTTTGAGAGAATTTAAAAATACATCTCCTAAATTTAGTATTCCCCTCTTGAAACCCTAGAGAGATAAAAGATAGTTTTGCTAGAGGGAATATAAATTTAGCGATTCCGAATAAAGACTTCTGAATAAAGCATGTATGTGAGTCCTTGCTTTGCCAGTGGATAATGGCACGGCCTTGTGATAGTTCATGAATGCCTCTAAATACCATTCTCTTCATACATAAAATAGGAAAAATAATGATACTTGTATTGTATTATGTTGAGATTAAATGAAATCATGTATTTCAAAAATACGAGCCATTTGATTACTGGTGACAGAGTGGACAAAGATCTCTGCTTCTTTATTTTGCTTTCTATATAATGAATTAAAACATTTTAACATTTTTATTGTGCAGTGAAGTATTATCTATGCAATTTCCTATGGAAATGTAATGATTTTTAACTTTGCTCTACTAAGAATATTATACTAATCAGTGATCTCCAGAAGGTGTATTAAGTACCTATGTTTAGATAGTAGCCAAAAGTCACCAGTCTTTGACCAATTTTTTGAACTTATATAAGTCTGTAAAAATGAACAATATCTTAATTACATTATTACCATTTACCCCTTTTTAGTTTGCCATTGTACAGAACCTCATAGTTGTGGCTGGTTTCTTTCGTGTTGAGAGATTGACGCTGTCAGTAACAGCATTATAGATGGGTGTGTGAAAGAGAAGGGAAAATATTTTCAGAAAAGAAGTTTTGAACTGGTAAAAGCAAGAGTGAGGAGCTAGTATTAGTGAATAAATACAATTGGTTATTACTACTATATTTTGGTGCAACTAAAATGCAAATGCATGTCCCATAAAATTGCAATGACACATCTACTTTGAATTTCTGAAAAACAAGATGAATAGAACCCAAAATTAAGGGGCAACTTGAAGGCTGTTGCAGTGATCTAGGTAAGAAATCAAGGGAATCTGGACTGACATGATGGCTGAAAGACACCTGGAAAAAAGGTGGATATGCAGGATAACATTAAAGACAAATCAATAGGCTAAAGAAAATATGTGACTATAACTCCTAAGGCAAATATAACTTGCAAACCATGGTTCTTGAAAAAATGTGTCATATGGAAAAGTTGAGAGGAAAAGATATTTTTTGCTTGTGTGTTATTGTTTTAGTTGTCATTATCTTCATTTATGCATTGATGGGCAGGAAAACAAAAGCAAGAGGCAACGTATAAAAAGAAAGTCTGAGAATTCTGTCTCTTTTATCGAAGGAGGGCTAGAAAACTCAACCCACCATCTGACTCAAAAAGGAAGCTTGTCATATGATGGAGCCTTTGGGAAGAGAGTAAAAGAAAATAATTACTTGAGATAAATCAAAACCTCAGTCTTGCTCAAATGTAAATTCTAAGTTGTTACTGCATCTCTGGTATGGAAACCTCAAACCAAAAAACTAAAATCAAGACTGATCCAGAGACTTGAAATCCCTAGACTCCAGGGGAAGTAAATGCAAATTATCCCACAGGGCAGAAAGGATTCTGAGGGAGAAATTCATCAAAAATGATAAGCTGCATAAGAAACAAAATGGCACAGAGACAGCGGCTGCAACAACAGGGAAACTAGGTTCCCAAAATCTGAGATTACAGGACAATCTGAAAAATATAGGTGTCCTTAAAACAAAGAGACAGAAGGAATAGAAACAATATTGAAGGAACCCCCCACTATGAAAAATAAATACACAAATTTGGGAAAGAACCATAAATAATGTTTTTTAAACTATATGCACTGAAATCTTAAAAAAGAAATGAATGAAGTAAATAGCAAATTAGATTTAGCTAAAGAAACAATTTTTGAAGTAGAAAATACAAACAAATAAATTTAAAAAATACTCAGAAAGTACCTGGCCCTTTGAGTGAAATTAATGGTTAACAAGAAACAGTAACAATGCGAACATGTATTTTTCCCTCAAATTTTCCATATCATCAATTACTCAGGAATCAAGTGTGACAACTAAGAGTCATCTTTGGGGGCGGGTGCAGAATCCAATATATAATATACATGAGACATATAAAATATAATAAATTTGACTTACCTAAAGTCAAGTTAGTTGCTTGAATTCTGTCTACAGTGAATATTAGTTAGGGATTTAATTACATATGATGCTATTTGCCTTCCTAAAATTTGGGACATTTGAAAATTTTTTATCCACAGTTTTATTTAGGGCTGGATCCAAAGTTTGAATACCTTCTTCCCTCTCAATAAATCCCCCTCTAGCATCAGAGAATAAAAGCATTCCACTGACTTTATAACTACATTCAAAGTAGAATCACATTAACAAAAAACTGTCATTATAGCTTCTAAAAATCCAAGAACTTTTTAAGGGCTAAGTATATAAGAATTAAGGAAATAATATCTTGAATAAATTTGGTGTTGTTCAATTCTATACTGTGCTTCCTTGTTGTATGTTGTGACTTCAAGAGAAACTTAGAGAATATGAATGGAATCCATAGAGCCTTATTTCTTTGTCTTGGGATCATGAAGAATATAGAAATTAAGTGGGGTTTATTTAGAGTGATCACATGAGTCTGTAGATAGAATATTTGAAGCTTCTTAGCTACAGGGAATTGAACCACCTCCTTCTCCTCTTTCCTTCTTTCAATTTTTCCTTGCATGTTAGTTTATAAATCCACCTTTTAGAATTTCCACTCTAGTCTACCAACCAGAGCCACAGGGCATAAGCTGAATCCTGCTTTAGTATGTATGGCAGGCTGTAAGATATTAGGAGAGTGCTATCATTCACGTCACCCCTAAATCTTTTTTCCTCAAGTTAAGTACCCCTAGTTTAACAAGACCACATCTTTAATAAAAAATAAAAATAAAAAAATAATAAAAAGTCCTTGTTTCCCAACAGGGATTATAGGAGAATTCACTCAGCCTCAATTGCTGGGAATGCATAATTGCCTAGGAAATGCATTAAATGGAAGATAGATATGACCTAGGTCATAGTGCATCATTATTTTTAAACTATTCAATAATAAATTGACATTAAATTATTACAGATCAGCATTAATGTATACCAAATATCACATTCATACCCAGTCAAAAATGAAAAGGAAACCCAATTAGCTGAAATGGAAATTAAAGGCAATAAATTTTCATAGCAGTGAGAATGAACCACCTTAGGATTCTGTTTGCTGATTTGTTGAAGACTGAATTATTCTCCAGGAAAATTAAAGAAGAGAAAAGACTAATGTTCAAGCTGCTGGAAGGCCTGGTTTGCCCAGGACTTGGACGTGCCCGGGCTTGTTTGTAGAATCTCTGGGTTAGGCTCCCAGGGCTTCGAGGGCTCTTGGGCCTGAGGAGCCTCCTGGGAAAGAACTCTTCCAAGGAAAGAGCTGGTGAGCCATAAAGCTGGAGCTAAGTCTGAGTCCTAAGTCTCAGGGCAGCAAGCAAAGAACAAGAAAATAAACAAACCAACCAAAAAAACTGTCCACTAAACTCTGTAGAAGAGATTGAGGGAGGATGGCATCCCTGTATTATTTGGATTCTCTCTTACAGGGCACTGTGCTAGGGGAAGGTGCTGGATACTCTCCTCCTTTGAAGTTACCTGTAGCCCCAGCTGTTCAATCAAGTAGAAGTGAGGTCTGACCCAGAGAAATACTATTTCCTTTAAATAGGACTCTTATAGCTTGGAGAAAAAAAGAGGTGAAGAAATCTTGGGAAAAAACTGGTTAAACTAGTAAGAAAAAGATCACAATAAATAAGAACTAAAAATGTGAGACTTGAAACTCCAGAAAATGACAGAGAGGCAGAATAATTTCCCCCTCCTGATCAAACCAAATGGGAGAGATTGAAGAGATGTGGACACCGGTCCTTTCCATACTCTTGATGGGTAGTGTGGTTTCTTCTGGTCACCACTCGGCACTCCAGGCTCAACTAGGGCTGCAGCCAAATTCTTGTTCAAGCCCTGAACAAACTATATTAGCTCCTAAAGAAGCTTTAGGTGCTTCTCATAGATACTTGTGTGGCGTGCAGACACATCCAATCCAACTTATTGTTTAATGCCTTAATTTCCCTTTCATGGTCATGAAAAAAATACAGTAAGTTTCTTGAAAGAAAATATCTAAGATGTATAAATTCAAATATTATTCACACTCCCTACATCAAGACTGTATCTTGCAAAAACATAGATTCTTATATAATATATAAATTAATGCGTGAATGAATGGACAAGCAAATGAACAAATTAGTATATAAGGAAACACTCCTAAGGCCCATGTCAGGAAACAGATAACTTCAATTTCATGAAGTTGCAGGTTGAATCAGGCAAACAGAATTCCATGCCTGCCATGACTCAATGCATGGCTTTGGGAAAACCTTGTAATTTCTCCATACTTCAGTTTCTCACCCTATAAAAGGAGTATATTGCTTGAAATTCAATTCCCTCACTGCAGTGAAGGTTTTGATTCAACATTTATAAAACGCTTCTTAGCTTCCCTGATTAATAGGCAAAATACTGTGGTAGTTGCATAATTCACTTTCCAAAAAGTATAAAGGTAACTAGTCAAACCTAATGTAAAATGATACTTGAGAAATAAATACCAGTCATATTTATTACCTCTCCATTCCATTTGCTAAGTCATAAAAATTACTTCTAACAGAAAAAGTATCAAATTAATATTCAAGCCAGTTGAAGTGTTATCATCACAGGTTTACCTATATTTGGGGGGTGGGGAGTTGTTTTGTTTTTCCAGGCTGCCCCACATGTTTATATGGTACAGTCAGGAATGTTGGGCATGGTTTTGAAGGCCTCTAGCGTATTCATTGGTTTCTGGCATTCTAATGCACTCTACTCTTATAACCATAAAAGTACTCTTGAGTGCTTCTGGAAATATATAACAAATCCTTAATCAATTTAAGAGTGTTTTAACTGCATACATGAAATTTCTTGGGAGGAAAATGTTAGCTATCCTACACACATATAGTACTTAAGTTAGCAAGAGAGTTCCTTCTCAAAGGCACAAAGCAGTTTCCCCATAGTAATATAATTTTCAGTTTTATGTGCATAAGTCCTATTGAATCCCTTAGAATAACAGGAAATTCTGCAGGAAAAAAACCCACAAAAATTGATAGCCATATTTATTCAATGCTAGAGGAATAAGTTAGCTATTTTGAGTTGGATTACTCTTTTAAGGCAATAGATAACCATTAAAGGTTAACCAGAATCTTAATTAACCAGAAATTTTAAGAGTTAAATATTCTAGACACAGAATTTTCTACGTAGATGACTCTAACAATAAAGTCAACTGATTAATACACTTCATTTTCAACTTCATGTAGGACATTACTTCAGCCAGGACTTGAGTAGCTATTCTCTGGATTTTGATACATTATATTTCACATTAAACAAATTATAACATTTCACAGATTTACAAATTAGTACATTGATAAGACAGCCTATATTTTGCTACATAGTAATAATCATCAACATATATTCAGAATAGAGTAATCTCTTTTATAATAACAGTACAATGTCTGTATCTTTCACCTACATGTTAAAAAAACCACAGTAATATATGTAAGGTGCTTAGAATCATGCCTGGCACATAGTTGGCTCTTAACAGAATAATAATACATAGCTGCTCTAAATTCTCATCAACAATATCTGAGTTAGAGTCATTTCGCCTAATAATTCTCATAAATATTTTATGGTACTAAGTGAAAACATGTCACAAATATAACATATACTGTTTTTTTCCTGCCTACTAATTAGTTTAAGAACTATGAATATATACAATAATTATTCATATAACTCAGTTCTAACAAGTCTTAAATGAGATATAAACTATATATAACATAGATATGATATATATGGGTTAATAAATTATTTGCTCTCATCAATGAACTCTTCCTATTAATGTATGAGTCTCAAGGAATTTTACTATAAGCCTTCTTATGAATCAGAGCACATATAATTATCATGTTCAATTGAGCATAAAATTTTGCCCTTGGCTTTTATGAGAAACATGCCAGCATCATCATAGGGATGCAAGGTGTTATAACTTTTTTGAAAAATATTTTTGTACAATCTATGCAATATACACATATTCTTTCACCTATTAATTCTACATCTAAAGTTTTATGTACAGGAATTTTGGATAAATACAGAGAGAGTTATATAAAAATCATCACTGCAACACTCCTTGTAATAGTAAAAAGCTGCAAGCAACCTAAATATACTCCAAGAAGGGAACAGTTAAATTATAAAACATATGCGCAAATTCCATAGGAGTATCCAAAATTGTATGTACTGATGTGGGAAAGTATTCAAGATACAGCATATCAAAATAAAAACAAACGTAAAATAAAAATAAATTACAGCTTCACATAGTTCTTACATTTACACATGTATAGAAATAAGACTCTGAAAGGACGTGCACTAAAGTATAACGATTTTTTATTTGCAGAATATGGATGAAATGAATAAAGTGAGGGACATCTACTTTTTATTTAAAATACATCTGTGTTTTTTAACTTCTTATTACTGTAAAACATACACACATACAGAAATCAAAAGTAGACAGCTGATCTTTATTAAATAAGCACCCCCACGTCACCAATCAGACCGAGATAAACGCTATTACCAGCATTCCAGAAGCCTCTCTCCTTCCCTCTTCCAGTCATTCCCCTCAATTTAATTTCTATCATATGTGTTTTAATGTGTTACCCAACATCTGAGCTACCTCTTCCTTAAAAAAATGATTTAAAAAAACTTGCTTCAGCAGCATGAAGGCTTCTTTTTTTGAATATTAAATACACTTAGCAGGTCATTCAAAGAAATCAATTTAAAATACATTTTGAGCATTTTCAGGGTCTTTCCTGTACGAACTGAGTTATTCCTTACAACTCCGAGGGGCAAGAGGCAAGGATTATTATTACTCCCCGTGTCCTATGGCAGTTCCGTCGGTAAATGCCCAAGGTTACACTGCCGGCGAACAGCAGCAGGGCCCAGACACACAGATGTAGTCTGATTCTGGTATTCGCGACTCCTTGTCAGACACAAACAAAGGAAAATAAAGGCAACAAGACAGAGTTGGGAGCACTAAGGTGTCTTCAGAACGAGGCCCTCTTTTTAGCTTCCTTTTGAATCCATCACTTAACATCTCTAATCCAGCCCCCAGCTGCAAAATGAAGAGTGAAGGTAAATTCCTCTTCTGGTCTGATTCTCTGATAAATAATGTGACCTACTAAACTACAGAGCAGATATGTTTCCTCATGAGATAGAGCAACCACATACTGCATTCAGAAGTGACTCATACAAGGAAATAAAACCAAAATTTTTGAAACTATTGGAAACAATAATTTTAATTTAATGTTATTTTTGGACACAAGAGGGGTTTTTTTTCCCCCTAAATAAGCAAGTTGGTGGTTTTGAAGGGTCTTGCTCATCTTTTTGTGGAAAATGCCTAAAAACAAACCACTAAAAACTAAACAAAAAATTTTCCTTCCTCAATTGTGCCTGAAAAAAGACCTAATTTCTCTCACCAAAAGGCCACACATACTTTAACAGACACATCTGGGATTTCTGGCCCCCATATTTTGAAACATTGACATAAACAAATACAGAACATGCTTCCTCTCAGATGAAATCCATAATTCTGAGAGTTAAAAATTCTTCAAAATAACATGAAGTATATCTCCACAGAAAGCAACCAGAGTGGCCAAAGTTTGTTTCGGGAGAAAAGTAGAAGTACGAAAACTATAAACCTCGACTAGAATCTGTCTTTTTAATTTGGATACTCAAAATGCCAGTTCACACTGGCTGTATCTTTTCTTCTTCTAGAAAATCAAGAATATCTTAGTACAAATGAAGCTTAAAATAAGTTAGAACAAAAATAACCGATAAACTTGCTTCCGTGACCATAAGGAAAAGAGAATCAGTTTCCAAACTGTAAACAGGATTTTCTTTGTAGTGATCTGGCTTTGGATGTGTGTCCTTTGAAGACACGCATGGAATAGAGCAGTTAGTGAATTTCCATCAATACGCCCAGGCCCTGGGACTACACAGGGAGAAAGATAGGATCTCTAACCTCAGTGAGTTCAGGTCTCTCTAGAAGACAGATTCACATATAATTAGCCTCAGGACAATGTGCTTTTATATTAATAGCCCCAAAAAAGTGCTATGGTATTACAGAGAGAAAAGAATGAATTCTGCCTGAGCCTTAGGGTAGGCTTCCCAGAGGAGGTGACATCTGAGCTAAGCCTTGAAAGGTAAGTAGATTTTTTTGTCCAGGTAAGCAGCAAAAGAATAAGAGGCAAATAGCTTAAAGGAGCTGGAGCAGTGGAAGACAAAGGTGGTGAGAGTATCCCAGGGAGGAAAAAAAAAAAAAAAAAGGAAGTGACTAATTGTGTTTAATCACACAGAGCACTCATAAAAATAGCTAAGTCTTACATTAAGACCCACTACACAAAGAATCAACCTGAGAAAGCAGATATGTGATCTGAATTCTTGGAGGAGGGCAATTCCCTAATATATGAACCCAAGAAGTGTTCCTTTGGAAAAACAGAACCTCTGGTTTGCTGGCTGTTCTCCAATGAACAGGCTTCCTGTTCAACATCAGGGATGAAGTGTGTGGATGGACTTGAGTTTTGCTATGCCTTCTTTGGACTTCTTGTCAATGCATGGAACAGAACTCTCCTCCATGGTCTGAAAACTCATGATGTAAGCCCCTGACTTACAACCCCCCCCAACTCTCCTGGAACAGCCCCCATCTGTCAAGGGGATACCCAGAACCTTCACCTCTCTTCTAACACGTAGCTATGCAAGGTTCTTCTCCTCTTAGAAAACAGAAAGACATGTTGATCACATACAACAGGCTATATCTGCAGCCACTTTCCCCTCTTAAAAGTACATTTCAAAAATTAAAGCATAAACCAAAGGAGAGGTATGAGAGAAACAGACACATAGAGTATGTTTTTAAGTACCTCCACCCTGCCTGCCTGAGCATCAGTTAGTAAATAATGTGAAATCCCTAGGTCAGTTGACTGCTTCCAGGTAACATGATTACCTGCCTACTATAACTCAAAATAAAACCAGTAAATCAGACAATACATTAAGCGTGGAATTTCGAGTATCTTTGCAATTACTAATGAGATGACAAAAATTATATACTGTTTAGACCTCATATGAGTATTAGTACAATCATATATTTATAATGCTAATTGTTTCATACTTCAAAATAACTTTCACATTCAACCCAAAACTCATGTAGGTAAAGTTACCCTCTCTCACTTTATGTTAACATTATATGTTCCTATTTTGTTCCTTTAAGTAATCTTCAAACATCTTTCATATAGGCCTAAACTAGGCAGAGGTCAGAGGTGGTACTCAGACCAGTCACATTTACTTACAGTCAGCTACAGATCAAGTCGTAGATAAAATGGCTGTCAAAATTAAACCTCAAGAATTAGAACGTAAGTTTGGATTTGGTAATTCATCACAGGAGTGCTTACATGCAATATTTTCATTTTTATTTTCTTCAGATTGTACCACTGTTATTGAACTCAAGATCCGAAATTGTGGTACAGACTGAAAGCTAAGACATATTTCATCTGAAAATTTCTCATCACAAATGAACAAATGAGTTTATTATGTATTTTAATCTTAGGCAGTTGCAATTATAGGTGACTTTACCTCTTCTGACACTACAGACTATAAATAAAAGTTTCTTATTACTGAATTATTTATCTATGGAAAAATGTCATTATTAAAAATTAATCAAAAGTAACTACTAATAAATAACAGTTAAAAATAGAAAAAAATAGACATTAAGGCGAATCAAATAAATACCTACTTCCTATATACCTTCCTATGTATTCTGCTTTCCCCACTCATATATTATTCCTGGGGGAAAAATGTGCTGAAAATAGTCAATTTGTGTAAAGCTTATCTGTAAGTCCCCTCTGTAAAAGTTTATCTATCAACACAGACCAATGAGAGTTGTTTGATTTGTATTTAAACTTAGCAGGAAGGTATGAAGATTCTCCACACTTGACTGAAAATAGAACAATTCTGTCATGCAAATGCCTGGGAACCTTTTGACTATATCAAGTGATCTTAAGATCTACTTTGGTCATGGGTTCTCAACTGGGGGCAATTTTGCTTCCAGGGGATGTCTGGCAATGTCGAGACAGTCATTACTCAGGGGAAGGTGTTACTGGCATCCAGTGGGTGCTAGGGATGATACTTAACACTCTGCAATACACCAGGACAGTCACACACAAACACACACACACACACACACACACACCCCAACAGAGAATTACTGAGCCTGGGGCGCCTGGGTGGCTCAGTCAGTTAAGTATCTGCTTTCAGCTCAGGTCATGATCTTGGGGTCCTGGGATCAAGCGCTGCATTGGGCTCCCTGCTCAGCAGGGAGTCTGCTTGTCCCTCTCCCTCTGCCCCCCCCCACGCTCTTTCTTGCGCATGCTTTCTCTCTCTCTCTCTCTCTCTCAAATAAATAGATAAAATCTTTAAAAGAAAAAAAGAATTATTGAACTTAAATGTCAATAATAAGAGCTTGAGAACATCCGAGACTAATGTAACGCTGTGTATCAGGTATTGGGAGACACTGGTCTATATATACTGTGGGATGCAAGCACAGCATCAATACTTGTATAAAATTTTTTATTACGGGTGCATCTGGGAGTTCCAGGTAATCCAAAAAACAGGACCTTAACAATTACTTTAACTTCCCTTTCTCTCTCAGCGCCACTCTGCTATACATTCATTACATATGAATCCAAGGACTGAGTGATAAATTCTAGAAACAGAGGAGCTTACAACCCCCTATTGTCTCTGCAGAGATAAGAATCACAGCAACATTTAAAGTTATCTCAGTAAGTTTACATTAAGTCCATCAAGCCCACTGTCGATTGAAAAGTATACAAAATTCTTATAATTGGTACCTTCAGGCTAAGAAAAACCACCGAGGATTATAAACTAAGAGTACCATTATAGAATGTGCTTAAAATTACTGAGGGAAGTTGAGGAACCCATAAATCAAAGCCTTAAAAAAATTCTATATTATTGCATGTGGAAGTATTTGTTAAAAGCAATTCTGTGCAACATAAATGGCCAAAGCTCAGTTTGGAGCACCTCTAATGTTTTCTCTAAGGCCTCCAATTACAGCCTCAGATTTGCCAAGATCACCCAAGAATGCCAAATTTGTACTTGGATCACTGGGGACTCAGTTTATAGTCCCCAGTTTGTGGCCCCAAAAAATGACTTCCAGCTCTAAAAATCTGTGAACATTTTCAGTAAACTAATGGAGAATAACACCTACGATCATAATAGCTAATACTCATATCAGACACTATTCTAAATACCTCATATGTATTTACTTACCGAATTCTAAAAAGAGCCTCACAAAGTATGCTCTATTATATATGAGAAAACGGAAACAAAACCAGTTTAAGTAACATGCTTATCATTACAGAGTCTTCAGTGTCAGAGCTGGGGTTTGAACGCAAGCAGCCTGGCTCCATATTCTTTGTACTTAACCACTATGCTATAAAACGAATCAGGTCCCTTAGATTTCAAGTGCTATGAAATACTCATATCTTCAGAGATCTTCAGGATCCTTGGCTTCTCCGCTGCGATCACTGACTTCTCAATGATCATATGGGAAATAAATACATTTCTACATACATATACATGTACATATAAGCTGGGCCTAGATTCAGAGCTGTAATTGTACTGAGATACAAAAATCCCTGAGGTTGGGGGCACCTGGGTGGTTCAGTAGTTAAGCGTCTGCCTTTGGCTCAGGGCGTGATCACAGAGTCCTGGGATCGAGCCCCACATCAGGCTCCCCCGCTGGGAGCCTGCTTCTTCCTCTCCCACTCCCCCTGCCTGTGTTCCCTCTCTCGCTGTGTCTCTCTCTCTGTCAAATACATAAATAAATCTTAAAAAAAAAAAAATCCCTGAGGTTATTCCTAAGGCTTTTCTGCAGTCTAATGGTCACAGCTATCCCCACTGCTCCCAAACTCATGGCACAGGATGTCCAGGGCCACCATCACTGCCCTTGTTCCCATTTTCTTTATGCATTCATTCAACAGAAACTTACTGACCCCTATTTCCAGGAGATACGGAGATGACAAATGCCAGTATCATGTCAGTAAATTCTCAGTCTAGAGCAGGATTTAAATTCACGTAATTTATTACGTGTCAGTGTGGCAAGTGCTGTGCTAAATAAAGGTAGAAACTGGGTGCTTTGGCAGCAAAAAGGAAAGAAACATCCAATTCAGCCTCCGGAGGACAGACGAACTTACTAGAAGAGGTAACATTTTATGTCTGCGGCCTTGAAAAAGAAGTTGAAAAGAAAGTTTTAGGGGCAGAAAGATGTCTTCCAGGTAGAAAGACTCCCATGCACAAAGAAATGAGGTGGAAATGACGGGGGTGTATTTATTTGAAAACTGCAGTTCTCCATACGGCTAGAGATTCTTGTGACCAGGCGGTGACAGATGAGAACGGCAACCTGGGCAAGGTTCTCACCACAGAAGGCCCTGAGCTCCCTGCTAAAAATTCTGGAATTGTCCTAGCGGCAAGAGAACATTTTTTGAAGTATTTTAAGTCAAGGAGGGCCCTGATAAAAATTGTGAACAAATGTGATTGAACATTCCTGGGATGGGAGGAGAGTATTGGACACAGTTCCAGCATAGTCCAGGGTGGTCCCTCAGCACTAAACCAAAGACAATATGACCAAGCGTGTATAGGACACGTGTCTACCCAAAGCTAATATGATAATCTGAGAATTAAACCTGGGATCTTGGTTATCATGGTTAACTCACTACTGTTAACCATTCCTTGTGAATGGTATATGCCAAGAAAAAATAAAACTTATTATAAGAAACTAAGAGCCCCAAAGCCTTCAGAATTAACACAGAGAAGTGAAAACCTATTCATCTCTAACTTTCACAGGTCTTTAGTGACACTGAAAATGAAAAAGCACTTAAAAAGCATGTAGGTGTACCCAGAATTCTGCTAGGTCTCTTTAGGAATGAAGCCTAGAAAATCTAAACACAATGATTAAGGAGACAAAACAGACCTAAATTGAAATTCTTCTTGGGTCAACTAAGAAAAATAAAACAGTAGCCTCATCTGAACACCTGAAAGTTCATGTAAAAAATTTAATAGTGCTGCTGTTCTTGACAGAATTTTTGAGGTTTGCATTCTTAAGTTACCTACTAGAAGCAAAGTTTGAGATTACAGAAAACCTGCCAGAGGGAATCTGAACATGACTCACCCACCTGTGATTAAATTTGGCTAGAATTACCTGAGTCATAATCATACAGGACTATACATTTGCATTTAAATATAAACTTTTAAGTGAAAAGCATTAGCTAATTCAGAGACCTGTTGACTCCCCAAGTCATCATCACTTTCAACACACCGGACACATTAGGTTAGAAGTATTCAGTCTCTGAGTTAGAACATCTAGGTCTTTTCAAATCCTTGAACATTGGGGAGTTCAGAGCCAGAGGTGAACTGTAATGAATCGATCACTCCGCAGGGTATATGCAGAGGTCTGTGAATTGTGTATATGACCTTCTGGAGAATAAGCTCTCCCAGTATGGGGTACACCTACTTGATTAAGTATAGAATTTCAAATCGAATGCTATTGCTTTTGTGAGTAGAATTAAACTTAATGGCATCTGAATGTAAATTTTTATGATTTAATTGTAGCCTTCACTAGAAATGTCCCTTTCATTTTAGAAAGAAAAGAGGAAAGAATCACAGAAACAGCAGCAAAAATTTATTTGGAAATCTAAGGCCATGTCAATTTAGGCCACTGCTGATGTTTCTTCATAAAGTCTTTAAAGGGAAAAAGATACTCTTACAAAACAAACCTTTGCATGTAAAATCGTGGAGGGCCTCATTCAGACCTGTACCTCTGTGTAGGAAACATACTGACTACTTTTATTTCCCCAGTACTAAACTGAAATTAAGTTGCAGTTTGGTTAATAAGAATATTCAAGTAACACTAGGGTGAGCAGGCGTACCTTTTGCCCACATATTACAATGAAGATATTTTACGGTGCTTGACAGTTGTTTTTGTTTTCTTTTTTAGCGGAGGTCATGCTAACATACTGTAGCAGGTACTGTGAACGGACCCCCTTCTCCGAGGACCTTTGGCCATGATTTTCGCACACTGGAAGACCCTTACAGAGACTTTGGGAGCCAACAATGGTCCGAGGGCAGTGCTGGTGAGTGATGCACGGGCCACCCACGTTCAGTTTCACTCAGAACACTGAATATTTCTCCAGTGGGCACAGTGTTAGTTTTCACTTCAGTAAAGGGGTCTGCGGCCCAATACATAAATAAAAAATGAAAACCACTGTTTCAGTGAATAAAATACATTCAAGTTACAAAACAGATTATCAACAGCAAAAGAAAAGTGTTCACCTACAGAAAGCCTTAAAAATGTAAAGTCTGATATGATATCCATGCAAACTGAAAGTGTTTCCAAAATATGGGTGACCCCACTATAATTGAAACCTGCCTCTAGAAATTCATTATGCAGTCCTTATTAGTTGGTTCAACATAAATGAGTAGATTTGAGATTCATAACTAGCATTCAGGCTTAAAAAAGCAGCAACAGTAACAACAGTAACCAAAACCCTGTAAAACTGATAGCAACTAACCAGTGGACAAAGCTTAAAAAGCAAAGGAAAATTCTACATATATGGTAAATATTAGAAAGATCTGGTCATAAGTTCCTAACACTCGGGAAGCATTCTAGAATAACAGTTTCTCCAAATTCAGTCATTTGCCACCAACCTTTATGCTTTTGGCTATTTTAGCCAAGCGTCTACTCACTGTCACTTCATCTGCTTCTCTCAATAGGGGCTTTCTAAAATTTAATTTGTTTTGCTTCAATACTTCTTTTTGGACTTTTCTTAAACAATATTATCTGTGAAAATTATAGGCTTAATATGAAATTTTACATATTTTTCTAATATCCTAGAAACAAATACATAACCAATAATATAAAAATAAAATGTTTGTTCAGAGAGCACCTACAATGAACTCGTATCTGGCTGGTGGGAGCAACTGGCTCGTGCAACCCTTAAGGACAAGGACTCTGATACAGAGTTGGGATCCTGGCTCCACTCCACTGCATAACTGGGTCTCAGTTTTCTCACCTATAAAATGGGAATGATAAAAGTAACTAATTTATGGCATAGTTGAAAAGACAAAATTAGCTAATCCACATAAACACCTTAAAGTGTTCTGCATAAAGTAAAGCCTCAGGAAATGTTAGCTGTGATGTTATGATGATGATAATGACTGATGACAGCAATGATGATGATTTACACGGACATAAAAAGTACAGTTGTATGAAAACAATACTGACAATTGCTACATTACAATATACTTTGAGATATGAACATACTTAAGGAAATATGCATTAAGTGTAAAAGCTCAAGATGGCTATTCAATATCGGTGATTTGAGGTTTGGTTTTTTTGTTTGTTTTTTTAAAGATTTTATTTATTTATTTGACAGAGAGAGAGAACAAGCAGGGGGAGCGACAGGCAGAGAGAGAGGGAGAAGCAGGCTTCCTCCCTGAGCAGGGAGCCCAATGTTGGGCTGGATACCAGGACCTGGGATCATGACCTGAGCCAAAGGCAGATGCTTAACCGACTGAGCCACCCAGGTGCCCCTTCAATATTGGTTCACTGTAACTTCATTTTGAAAGCATTCCAATGTGATCACAGCAATCAAACTTTGCCTAAAATTTTCAATCGAAAACTACCTACCTGTGAGAAAATAATATTAAAAAAATCTGTGGGGCACCTGGGTGGCTCAGTTGGTTAAGCATCTACCTTTGGCTCAGGTCATGCTCCCAGGACTCATGATCGCAGGCTCCTGGGATCAAGCCCCACATGGGGCTCTCTGCTCACCAGGGAGCCTGTTTCTCCCTCTCCCTCCGCCTGTAGCTTTGGCTACATGTGCACTCGTGCTCTCTCTCCCTCTCTTTTAAAATCTTTTTTAAAAAAAGATTTTATTTATTTATTTGACAGAGAGAGACAACCAGCAAGAGAAGGAACACAAGCAGGGGGAGTGGGAGAGGAAGAAGCAGGCTCCTAGTGGAGAAGCCTCATGTGGGGCTCGATCCCAGAATGCCAGGATCACCAGGATCACGCCCTGAGCCGAAGGCAGACGCTTAACAACTGCACCACCCAGGCACCCCTAAATAAATAAAACCTTAAAAAAAAAAATCCTAACATGATAATATAGGTCTTTCTCCCATGGCCCAAAAGTACACCAAAATAAATGTACTTATTATATATAAATAAAAGTTTTAAAAATATGAACATGTTGTACTAAAGTGTTTCATATGGAGAAAAAAATTAGCATTCCTGACATTTTAATATGGTGTTATTCATCAGCCATGGACTGAAATCTTAGGGTGAGAAAAGGGCCAGGCCAATGCTGAAAGGTTTCAAATATCAAACTATACTATTATGTCAGTGACCTAAGATCAATTAGCACCTTTCAATGACAGAAAAGGTTACAGTGAGACTCAGAGGTGCGCTCTCTGAAACTATTTTAAACCACCATAAAAATGTGGTATTGATAACTCAAAATGGTTTCTATTTTTACATTAATCCATTTCATCTCTTTTTCTGAAAGACAGAAAGGGAGTAAGGGCAGTAAGGGTAGTGGTATTCATTTTCAGTACCTCTCTACTAGTAGAAACACAGCCGGACACACGAAAGAATCACAAAGTTCAACAGTAAAATGGCGTATCACCAAGGCATATACTAACGTGCGGCGCCAGGAGCAGTATTAGGTGACATTAATGTTTACAAAGTCTTCAAACCTCTTAAACGCAATCAAAATTGCTTGTACTGCACTTGAATATGTGATTCTTGTTTATTTTCTTCCACTCAAGTTCAAACTAAAGGATGCCAAGTTTGGCTCCATGTACAACGTAATGAATATTCAGTGCCCCCTATGTTAAAATACATCTAACTGAATGCAGTATTACACATACGGCAATTAAATACACTGCTACATCTCACCCATCTCTACCACAAATGCCTGAAAGATCACGTCATTTCTTAGTTCACTGGGAAAAATTTACCCGAGAAGCAGGTACATTGCAATGTCATCCATACATTCTCGTGTTCACTTCATTCACCTAGTAACCATTGCCATAAAATCCCCCAACTACATTTCTGAATACAATTAGTTTAAGATGCTCTGTAGGAAGACACATAAGAGTTTAGAAAGTTTAAAAATAATATTCATTTAAAAAAGAAACTGTCGTGATCATATTCTCCCTGAAAAGATGAGGTGTTTGATAAGGGGCTTGCTCAGTTCTTCAATGAAAAGACTGCAAACAACTTCTGCTTTTGAAACCATGCTTTTCTGTTTGTTTCTTAAATGAGTGATCTGAAATATTGACAACCAGACAGTACCTAATTTTAGGTTTTAAGTGCTTTAACAGCTCCGTGAAATATGATCACCAGCTGCGATACAGACTATGGTGAATAAAGTCCTTATAAAGGGGGCCTGTTTTTACTGAATGTTCAGGGTTCCTGCATGTACCTAGTAGGGGGGAAAAAAAGATAATGAAAAAACATAATAAATACCTGAGCTCTTAAATTACTTAACACTTAACTAAGTCTTGAAAAAGATTATCTCCCCTCTTCTTGAATTCTCTATAAAAATGTGAGGTTTCATTGGGTAAAATAAGTTAATTTTTATTATTTGAAAGTTAGAACGTGAACTTTCCAACATCCTAACACTTCGTAACAATAGTTAAGGCTTTTCTACCATTCTACTTTCCTAAAATGCCTGGATACATTAATTTCAGTGCATAGATTTTTTTAAATGAAATACCAAGCCACATAAATATATTTTTAGACATGGCATCAGTCATTTAGAGCTTGCAACAGAGACTGAAAACATGAAACTGGACACTCTATTTCCCGTGGGTATGTAAAATTTATTTACACCCCAAATCACAACATAAATAAAAAGAAAACTCTTAGAAATGGAAAACTGAGGGGTTTTTTTCTAATTCAGAGATTTTTTAGAAGAAAAAATAAATTACAGCAAAATGACAAACTACTCATCTACCAGTCTCCTTCAAAAAAGAAACTTTTATACAAAGGCAAATTTTTTTTTCAGCTAGCTTCTACAAATCCTCTAGAATGTAGCATCTGTATTTCCTAGTTAGAATAATGATTGTTCCTGAACCAATTTCTTCCTATACAAATCTTAGGGTTTATTTTTTTTTTAATTTTTAAATGTGAACACATGATTTAAACATTACCTATGATTATATACATAAAGCTTTCTATTTAGTATAAGAGAAATTAAGTTACTAATATCCAATGAAATAAATACTACCTAATAAAAAGTAAGTAAATCTTTTTATTTCGGTTATAATTGTGAAACAACCTCTATGATGGCCTTAAAATGTTGAAGGGTACTCTTCTCAGGTAATTGAAAAAGGAAAACAGGCTTTTGAAAAACACGTTGATTTTAAACCTTCACTTGTTACGAGAAAGACAAGGATATGTCCCTAATAATAATTAAAAAAAAGGACAGTTCACAAATAATCTAATTATGTTACCTTCAAGGTTGTAACTGTCAAAAGTTTTAACTTTCTTTCTTGTACAGTCACCTTCTAAAAATTGGTTTAACTCTGAATGACTTACAGCTTTTAATCGGGTGGAACAAACTATTTTTATGGTTTATAATAACAATAAAAATGGATGCGGTTATATCTGCCTTTGGTATTGTTGCCATAAAAATTAGATTCTGGCCGTCTAGCTCCACACAAAACAGTCTGTCTCTTGTTACTACTGCTACTTATTTCTTGGGATAATGTTATTTAAAAACACACACACACACAAATGCCTTTGAGTGCAGTCTCTTAAAAACGCACCACCCCACGTATCAAATATTTTGTTTTAGGATTCTCTCCCCGCCCCCTTTCCTCGTTTTTGGTTCTTCAGCTACAAGATGGCCAGAAACATTATAAAAGAAGAAGAAGAAGAAGAAAAGGAAACATTTCTGCTTAAAACCGAGTTCTACCCAGGAAAGGTTATCAACTACAATCCTTGTCCTGACGGGGTTTTAAAAATAAAAACAAAAACAGCCCAACCAACAAAAAACCATCACTGACTTTGAATAGTGCCAGTCACCCATGTGTAAATGAAACTTCAGAAGCTGCTAAAGGGGAGCCCGCGGTTGTTAAACGCTCCTAAGACTCCCACCTAAGTCCCGAAGGAGCCCGCACAGAAACTGACAAACGCAGGAGGGTGCAAAACGTGGCCGCTGAAGACAAGATCAACAAAATGCCATATTCGAGAAGATATGTGTCGCTACATCAGTTACGTTGATCCCAGGGTGCCAAGCCAAAAGGGGTAAGGGAGAAAGAAAACTGTTAAGTATGAGCTCTTAATGTGAAACCTAACCTGACGGTTCTCTTAGGTATCAGATTTTGGAAGTGTCTGTAATGACAGCCAGGAAAGCAAATTAATGGCCAACGGCCCACTGGGTTTGAACACGGGACTCCTGTTACCTCCTCACAGATCAAGTACACAACACACACACGCACACGGAGATGCTCCACGTGGAACTGCTCCGAAACCAAAACACACGCCCCGTCGCTACTCTGCACCTTGGCAGAAAGGGCCCAGGGACCTGCACCTTCCTCCAGCGCCCTCAGGTTAGGATTCATGAATGACTTACTGCCGGCTCTGGAGTGCTGGGGAGAGAGGCGCGAGGAGCGAGGGGAGAAGACACTGTCTCCAAACACTTCCCTCCCACCCCCACACACACTCACCCAGAGCACAAACCCCACTAGCCTTCAAGGGAAGGAGCAAGAGAGGTGGCGGGGAGGACAGACACTGCCACCCCAACGAGGGACTGATTGCTCTCCGGTTTCGCTACCGCCCTGCCATGGGACTCGGTCCGCAAATTTCCTTACAGTTCCAAGCTGTTCAAATAATGCTTACAAAGAAAGAGACATCCTTAAAGTGTTACTAAACGAAAGTTCTGGCTATCGTGTGACACAAAATAAAACAAGCACACACGCGGTCTTCTTCCGAATCCCGCTTAACCAGGCGAAAACAGCCTTTTCCAGAGCCACAACCACCCCAGATCCAGCAAGCTTTGAAACGAGAGAAAACCTGCTCTCCGCAGCCAGGTCCCTTCGTTTGGAGAAGTTATAATCCCTCCATGGCATCCGCGTCCAGAGCCAATGAACGCGACTCCTCTGACAAGGCGCCTCTAATTTCACGGACCCTGGCAAGCTGCAGGAAACATTCGGTCCACGCCGCATAAAAACTATTAAAGTGGGACGGCCGCAGTTTAAAAGGCCGGTTCGTGCCTCGAGATTAGAGCACATGCAGTGAACGTACACATGCATGTAGCATCGTGAAAATGCCAGGAGCCTGGGCCCTCCACCGAACCCGGTTAGCATCCCTGCGTCAGGCTTATCTAGGGGGTCATCAAAGTAATAAATAGCACTGGAAGGATGTAGGGGAGACCCAGGGCGCGCGCCCCCGCGAACCAGGGGGCGGGTACAGGTAGGGAGCGGCGCACTCCATCCCGCCGCGGCCCTGCAACAGCCCCGCGGGCTTGGAGACGACCCTCGGAGCTCGGGGTGTCCTCCCAGGCAGAAGGCACCACTGCAGCCCCCCGGCGGCCTGGGCCTCGGGCGGGCGTGCTGCACTCCGCCTCTGGGAGCCCGCGGGGAATCGGCGCCCACACCCCGTCCCGGCGCGCGTCCCTGGTCCCCGGGGCTCCGCGCCCCCCGCCACACGCAGTTCCCCGGAGAGAGTTCGCAGTCTACCGGCAAACCGGACCCCGCGGGCGGGGACGGGGAGAAGGGACACTCACCTCCCGCAGCCCGGACCGCCTCGGGATCTGAAGTTCAAGTGTCTGTCCCAGCAGCGGACCCGAGCGTCTGTATTTAGGTATTTACTCTCGTTCCTTCCAGTGTCGGAGTTTCCCCTTCGCGTTGTGCCTCTGGTGAAAACAGGACATCCCCTTCGGCCACCCCCCAACAAATAGCGTACACTAGTGGGGGAGAAACGGGGCGGGGGGAGAAGCCGGCTCCGAGGGGGAGGAGGAAAGGAGAGGAGCCAAAACTCTGGACTAAGACAGGGGTGGGGAAAAAGTGGAAGAAAAGAAAAAGAGCGCGCGCACAGCCACCGCTGTCGCCACTACCCCGCTTTTCCCTAAGCTCTTTCCCCCTCTGAACGGGAGCGACAACTTCACGTGGACAGGCTCGAAGTTTTGCGCGGAAGCCGGGAGCGGCGGAACGTGCGCCGCGCCGCGGGCAGCCTTGCACTTGCGCGGCGGGGTTGGGGGCGGGGGACGCCGCCGCCGGCGCCCGTGGCCACTGGGCCGCCGGGGGGCCCCGGGGCGGGCGGCGCGCAGGGACCAACTCCTTTTTTATTCGGCCTCGCTGACTGCCTGTTGTCATCGTTCGCGGTCCCGCGTGGGGACCGCTCGGGCCCCTTGGCGTCCCCGGTGGCGCCGCAGTAATCTCCGCGCCCTCCGCGCCGCCCCCACCCCGCCCCCACGGGCCTGGCGCCGGCCGCTGCCACCCGCGATTGAGGGGAGGGACCCGCGACCGCACTCCCCTCCCCGGACGAGGGAACCGCTGTCTGTCCCCACCTGCTTCGGCGGGGCAGCCCAGAAGTTGCCTCCCACTCCGCTGCTACCCAGTCCCCGCGCGTAGGCCACTTCGGGCCCCCTGACGGATTCCTTTCCACTTACCCCAAGGAAGAAGACAGAAGGGACTTAGCCTACTTGCAACGACGTAAAAGAAAAACCAACCCACGCCAGTGGGAAGGGACGAAATATCCTTTTGCATGAAGATGTATGCTAGGAACGAGTAAGCAGTCTGGGGGTAGGCTTTGCTGGGAAGGGCCTGGGCCCCTTCCAGCGCTGGGCACAGGTATAGGCATCCCTTCCAGACGCCCAAAGGTCAGGCAGCGTCAGTGCTTCCCCAGGCACATTGCTGAAGTGACATTTCATGCCTAAGCCTTTTGCGCATGCATTATGCACCCACATAGGATTTAATATTCTATAGGAACATATGTGTATCACAACCAGAGGCCGCGGCAAAGTGGACAATAAACAACACACAAATTTTGCATCCGTTTAATCACCTCTCCCTGAAACCTCTTGTCCATTTTAGGAGAATCTTCTTCAGTTGTCACATCGATTTTAAGTGTTTTACTTTATTGAGAATTTACTGTCAGTCGTTATACTGGTCCCTTCTGGTAGATGTATGTTCATTTAATTTTCATAACTCTATTGTATGGTGGTTGTTTAAGCCCATACAAGAGATAAAGAGACTAGGCCCAAAGAAACATAAGTAACTTCACCAAAGACAACCCAGTGGTCTCTAACCACAAAGCCTATGATTCAACAAGCAGCTCCCCACATCGCCTTAGATGTGGCAGGAGAGATTACAAGGTAACTAGTAGAATTTACTCCTATTCGAAGAAAATTTAGTTTTAATGTTTTGTCAAATTATTTTCCGTAAAAAGTTCAGAAAAATATTTCCCCCTTTACTTCAGCTTGGTCTCTTGCAACTGCCATGAAGACTGTCAGGTTTAAAAGCAAAAACCAGTATTGATTTCTTGTAATTACAGCTTATTTTTTAATTAGTGGGGCATTATCCACAATTATGAACAGGCAATGGAAAAGGTGAAGTTGTAAATTTAAACTGATAAAGGCACTCACTGCTACTCTCACTACTCACTGGGTGTTGATCTTGCCTGCAGATTTATTTTGAAGGCCTAGACCTGCCAGGAGCCATGTTCCCTTTTCTGCTTCTCGAGGTGGAAAAGGTTCTGGTGGTGGATTTTGTGCAAAAAGGATTTGGAGCATGATCTGAAACACACCGTGGCCTGAAGAGGATGTCAGTTAATATACACGTAAGACAGAAATATCAACGGGAAGACTTAATTAACTTCGCAGATCTTATTTTCTCCCATTTTACAGGTAAGAAAGTTAAGGACTCGGAATTTGTAGTAGCTTCCTAATAAATGGCAGACCTAAAATTCAAACCAGCCTCTGTGCAACCCCAAAGACCACTGTTAGCCACTGTGATGCTATTATTATTAATAGAGTAGTCAGAAAAATAGCAAATATTTTTAGTACAGTGTATATGTTTCAATGACTGTACCAAATATGGAAAATGTAAGTGCCAATGTTGAATATAATACTCTCATAAGGCCATATTTTTGAATTTCATTTTGGTATGAAACATTATATTAGTTTGACCTCTAAATAAAGGTGGGGAAATGCACAATTTAGATACAGTAAAATTTCATACTTTAGCATATTGTTCATACAAATATAATTTTTAGCATGGTTTTACACTCCCTTCTAAAATCAGATTTTCAGCAAGACTGACCTTGCTTTCAATTCACTCCGCTCCCATGTGATTTTTTTATGGGTCTTCATAAGAATGTATTTACAGAAGTTATTTTAAAAAACGTAGAATTAATTGTATCACAGTATTCAACTTCTTATTACTATCTTCGAGTCCATTGAGTCTTAAATGTGCATAGATTACATAGACACTAACAGGAGTGATATAAAATGTCATATTTCAGTCTAAGTTTGAAATAAGATATTGAGCATAGGAAAGAATTTTGAGGTTCTATAGGCAAAATTTATTGCTTGTTTAAATAAGCATTATTTCCAGCATAGCTATTGAGTATTGCTTTTATAATTATTGCTAGATCATCTGTAATATTTTCAGTTAATATTTTTCTTTAAACTTATATTATAAGCTTATCTGACAAAGGAAACTTATCATCATCATAAATGGAAAATCAATATAATTTACTATAAATAGAAAATAACCTTGCAAATGAATTTGTATTATGTAAATAAAAATTATTTATTCTATGCCCCTAAAATTATTTCATACATGAGTTTGAGAAACACTAGTTTAAAGAATTACATTCCTTATTGTCCTTCAGGCTCTCCAAAATGTATTTCCAAGCCTTTCCTTTCCTTTACTGTAGAGAAATATTAAGTCCAAGATGCTTTGAGGTGTTAACCTTTAAAATTCTGTTTTTATTCAATTATTGATTTCCTTTGCCTTGAAGTATCTGAAGTTGAGGTGTCTTTTTAAAATTAATTTATTGTTAATTTATTGTTCATTGTTTTTCTTAGTATCTTATAGTAAAATTCAAACAATTCATAAGCATATAATTAAAAACCAAATTACTCTCTAGAGAGACTATGCCAGTTACCCATTACCCTCCCCTTTGGTCTGCCGCCTCAACACTCACTCTTCATCTTAGGCCTTAACCTCTGAGAAAGAAAATTCCAACTGTTAACCTCATGAAGTGGCAGCATCTATTGGCCCAGTCTGGAACTGCAACAAAGTTCTACAAGGCAATGAAGGGAAGAGGAAAAAGTAAAACAGTAAGAGGGGGTCAAAGAGCTTGAAAAGGAGGGCACATATTGCATGGTGCACTGGGTGTTACACGCAAATAATGAATCATGGAAAAAAACTAAGGATATACTGTATGGTGACTTACGTAACATAATAACAAATTATTATAAAAGAAAAGAAAAGATGGTTGGGGAAATTCTGAAATCTGCTGGAAAATTCTGGAAGTGATTCAGAAACACTAACAGACCCTACATGACACGAATCAGGTCATCAGACTATCCATAAATGTCCAACTTAATCTGAGAAAAAACGTGTTTGGGAGCAAAAAATAATGTGACTTTATAGCGAAAATCGGTGGAAATCTAAGATTCCCTTATTAACAATTCCTTCAGCCAACCCCTCCAGGGCGGGATGCTTCTGCTCCTGTCATCTACTATTTGTTTATTTTTCAAGTGTGCATAGTACTGTTTGGCATTGGGTTTTATGGAAGACAAATTAAACAAACAAAGCCCTCTAGGAGCTCATAATCCAAAACATAATTTCTATTTTAATTTCATTTAAAAGCAACCTTAAGGGAGGACCATTCCATCATTTTAGTAAGAACAAGCGTTAGGCTAAAAAATTTTAATAAGACACTACATTCACCAACCAAAAAAAACAAAAACAAAAACAAAAAAACGGAAGAATGGATGCCTATAGAAATAATCCCAAAATAGATCTTTTGAGTTACTCCATTGGTGTACCTTTGAACTCCAGCTGGAAGTATACACAGTTCTTAAAGAAAAAAAAGTCATTCAGTTGTTTCTTAGTAAATTCTAAGTAAATCCTTTGAGCTTTGGGAGAATGGCCTTTCAGAGGCCAGCATCCATACAATGTAGGTTTAACACGGTTTTTCTCAACTACTCTACCAATGACAGATTCCGGGAACAAAAGCGGATAAGACACAATTGCCCAGCAATCTAAAGTGCTATGCTGCTGGTTCACTAAAATCTGTAAATAAACACATATTCTGAGTAATTGTGTGCAAACAGATCAAGCTTAAAAAGGTTTCTACTGGTTTATGAAAGTGAAGAAATCGGATCTGCGGGAGACCTGTTGGGTCATTCTCTTCTGCTGGGCTCTCTACTAAACTTCCTCATTCTTGGCAGAGTCTCTAAAGAAAAGGAAATAAATGCACACTCTCTGGGAGACAGCTTCATTATATTTACTTTTAAATTCTCTCTTGAAATTTTTTCTCAAGTTAAATCCTTTTAGTACCCTATTATGCAATTCTACTCTATCTTTCATGTTTACACCCAACCTTCAGATGTTTATAAACAGATATCATGCCCACTTTTAGTCATCTGTGAGCCACGTTAAACAAATGTAAGGCCTTTTAATCTTGTTTCAACGCAGTCTCTCCAAGCCCTTAATCATTCTTATTGCTTGTCTCTGAACTATTTCCAGTTTCCTAGATGTTCATTTTTGTTAGACGTATCCCACATTGAGCGCATTGTTCCAGGTGTGGTCTCATTAGCATCCTAGAATGAGTCCTTTTTTTTTTCCTTCTGTGGCCTTTTGTTTTGGCTTCATTGCAAATTCCCACCAACTCATGCTACTTTACATATGCTCGCAAACTTACATGTAACTTCTTTCTCTATTTTCACTTCAGCAGAGTTTCTTCTGGCATACTGTAACAACCAGGATTTTGCACGTACTTTAAATGCATAGTTCTAAATGATAATAGGACTAAATAAGTGAACAATATTACTTGGTTGTCCTTTTGCTTTCAGGGGCTTATAACTACCCACATTTCAAACAAGGAAAGGTCTAACTAACCTCTTTCTTAATATAACTCTATTATATACCCTTATGATGTTCCTCTACTCATAAAAGATGTCCACTGATTATTACAATTGCAAAGTCCCCAAAGTCCACCAATTATAATTCCAAAGTACCCCAATTATGAAGGGCAAATAAATTGATTTGACAATGTTAAGGTAATGCATTTGGCATGGTTAACTCCATTACCTATTATTTTATAAAAACTTAAAGTTAGGAAGATAACTGCTATATTGCAGCTATCCATTTAGGCTGACTATTTTTTAATGAAAATATTTTAATATAACTGAAAATTGTGAAAGAAGCTTTCTAATGTCCATTCTTTTCATTATATCCTAGAGCACAGACATTTAGAAACCATGTCTTTATGCGTTTTTTTAAATTTTAGCTTTATATTCTTACCCCCACCCCTAACACACATTAAAATGACTTTCCTGTTCACCTAATTCTTTTATTCTGACATAAGTCATCTCAAAACAAGTGGTCAGCCCTCAGTGCGTCTACTTCTCCACCCTGTTAAATCCTAGAAACCTGACTTCGTTCTCTTTTCTTTACAGAGACTGCTCTCTTTAAAATCATCAGTGGTCATTCTAATGGTCATTTCTTCATCACCCTTGACGTCCGGGAAACATTTGGTATTACCGACATCCTTCTACTAATTTCCAGGAGCCTTCTCTTCTTTCAACTTCCATGATTCTGTGTTTATCCCAATTGTACTTCTCTAGTTCCTAGGGCACCGTCTTCATGAGGCCCAACACTTAGAATTCATCCTCACTCTCTTTCTTACCTTTCATATGCAAAGAGTCAACAGGACAAGTTTATTTTGCAGGGGCAGGGTCTCCTTATCTGTCCTTCCATCTCTTTCTCACTGCTGCCTCCCCAGGCCAGATTCTGCATAACTGCCATCCTCCTCTAGGCTCTCTTCAGCTTATCCATTACACAGAGATAGGAGTTTGTCTTTCTCTAAAGTACAGCTCGTCTCAGTGAAAATACACGGCAGCTTCAAATGTCGGTTTAATAAAGTGCAAACATCTAATCTGGCAGTGAACTGCCCAGAGCAGATGTGGCAAACCAGAACCTTCCATATTCCTTACCATATCATGCACAGTCCCTTGTATCTGACAGGCTCTTGATATTTACTTACACAAGTTAATTAATCAATTGAAATTAGGTACTTAAATGAAGGCTGACCAAATACTTCAGTTGATGACCTGCTTTTAATAGAGCAGAGAATAGTCAGTATGATGAGAATCTTCCTCCTATGTGTTTAATTTGTTTGTAGGTAATGTCAATTCGTGAAGGATTCCCTTTGGGCAATCTGATACCCTCTAAGCCCAGAACAGCTTCCCTCTTTTGTATTCTACTTTTTACTGTTTCCCATTAGCAGAGATGAAGTGTTCTATATGGGTCCTACAGTTCCGGATCTGTGATGAATCATCCCAGCTTCATGACCCAATTTCCAAAGCAGTCTATGAGTTCAAGAAAAACAGAGATTGGAATTCATGGCTCAGGAGAGGAGTTTGAGTACCACTCACCCAGACAGGAGAGGGAGGTCTGGGGCAAAACAGGCAGGAGGAGAGGGATTCAGGATGACTGCCTTTTTTTCTATTAGTAGACCTCATATAGTGCTGGGGACCTAAGAAGTAGTCATTTTTATTGTACTCATTAAGAGAACTTCCTTGGGGAGCCTAGGTGGCTCAGTTGGTTAAGCGTCTGCCTTAGGCTTGGGGCGTGATCTCAGGGTCCTGGGATGGAGCCCCACATCGGCTCCCTGCTCAGGGTGGAGTCTGCTTCTCCCTCTCCTTCCGCCCTTCCCCCTCATTCATGCCCTCTCTCTCTTTCTCTCTCTCTCTCTCTCTCATAGATAAAGTCTTTAAAAAATTAAAAATAAAAGAATTTACTTGATATTAACTGAAAGTGTGCCGTAGTTACACATCTGAAATAAAAGGATGAGTTCCCACTCCTTTGTTTCAAGATGAAATGAGCCAGCGCAAGTGAAAACATACTGTGGCCTCTAAAGTGCTATATACTCATGTGAGACAAAGCCTCCTCCGGGAGGTCTCTGTGCTGTTGCATCTCATCTCTACCTCTTTGGAAGAGTTGAGTGCTTAAAAATACTGTAGCATGTTTCCCCTTAACCTTCAGATAAGAGGCAATCTAAATAATAACAATGGATCTTTTGCCCCCTTTGAGCCAATGAAGCTATTTTAAAAGAAAGAAACCCATAAACATTTGTAATTTTCCCCCAAATTGGCTCAGTGCCAAAAAATTATTCATAACAGCCAGGACTGCAGCCACCTAGGACATCAATCCTGAGGAGCTCAAGAGCATGGTGGCATGGTCTGGTTTTCACCCTGCGTTTTAGGATATCAAATTCCTAAGCCCCTCGTCTTTCCCTGTCAGAGCCTTTCCCCAGTCTTCCCATTTACAGACCCGTTCTTTGGTGAGCGGCCCCCACTGACAAACTCCTCATTGGAACTTTCTTCTCCTTGGCATCTGCGGCTCAGCTCCAGCCTTGGTCACCTCGTCCCTCCTTTATCCTTGCCTTGAATCCATTCTGGCCATTTAAATGTGGATGTCCCTTAGCATCTGCTCTTAGCATTCAAGCGCGCCTACTCAATGTAAGGAGGTACAGAGACAAACCAAACAATTTCAGTCTAGAGCAGAAAATAGGGCATTTAAAAATAGTTATTACATGAGAGAGAAAGTGTCGAGCTTAAGAGAAACATCGACAAGTGCACTACTTTAATTCGGAACAGAGAGAGTTTGCTTCCATCTGAGGGAATAAAGGAGGTGGCATTTGGACCTGGCCTTTAGATCGTGAAGAGTGTTCATGCCTAGGAATATGTATAATTCAAACCAAGAAAAACAGAAGCCATTGTCTCTCCATTCCAGCCTCCTCCAGAACAAGATACTCTTCTCCCTGTGTTCCCTTACCTATTAATGCACCAATAACCCCCAGCCACCCGGAGGCACAAATGAGCCCTTTCATTCCTTAGCCCTGGTCATCCAATCAGTTGCTGAATCCTAGAGGTCTCACTTCTGTGATAAGCTTTGCTTTATCCCTTCCTCTGTATTTTTTAATGCTAACTTAATCTCTGCTTCATTGACTCTCACATAGAGTATTTAAATGCCATACAATTGGTTTTCCCATTTCTAATGCCTTTTCCCACTTCTATCAGATTACTCATTTTACAACACAGTTCTGTTCATGCCACTGCTTTATTTGGGGGGAGGTGGAAGTCAACTTTCATGCTCACATTCCAGAGCTTCCACTCTCTTGTCCCATCCTGTCTTTCCAACACTATTTGCTGTGCTCTGAGCCCTCAGCCCCACCCCACCAGAGATGATCTTCGCTCTTTTATTAACTCCTCCATAGTTGTGTGTTAGGTGTGGATAATAGCCTACCTATGATGGTTACTTATAACATTTTATTCACCTTTGTATCCTCTGGAGTGTTTAATGTAGAAACTTATACTTAGAAGGCACAACAGACTGCCTGAGCCTCCTTGTATTGCCCAAGTTGCAAAGAAATATACCTTTGTATAAATTGGTATGCTATAACTAAAAAAGAAAGAGAGAGAGAGAAAAGAAACCCTAAAAGTGACTATAGGTCAGTGAAAGGAGGTATTCCATCTACTTCATAGACTGTTGTTGAGAATTAATTCATGACATCACACACTGGTTTGTGTGTGCGTGTATGTGTGTGTATGAAGACAAAGACGTTTTAGTATCATCAGAATCATAGGCTGTTTATATCTTGAAGGCACTGAGAATTGTGTAACTAATCAAGTTTCTCTTTTTGATTTCCTTCTAAAAAGTTAAAGGAACATTTGGGCTTCATCGCCAGCAAGGGTATAGGTTGCTGTGGTATGTCTTTTTATATTAGTCTTGTCCGTGTACCATTTAAGGCCCCATCTTATCTTTCTTCTTTCTTACCTGCTTTTAATTTGTCTTTAATCATATTTTATCCGTATAGGCCTCCTATTTATAAATAGCTATTAAAAGTATTTGTACTATTTTAAATGATCATGTAACAAAATAAGGCAAAAGTCTCTTCAGGGCCAGAATTTTAGGAATCTTGCATTTTAAAAAGTACATCATTCATTTTTATGAGTTCCTTCCACTGTTTCTCTAACTTGCTTACTCCATCCTTGTCAGCAACCCACCAAAAAGTTCCAGGTAATAGATTTCTTTCATTTTTTTCAGTAACAGTACGATAATACTTGTCACAGAATAGCCGCTTCTATAAACCTATAAATAAGTTTGGTCATAATGTGGCCCAGTCTTCTCATTCTCTAGCTATGAAACTCTGGTTGCAGAGAAGTTAAGTGATTTGTTTGCTCATTAAATGTGGGGAAATGGAAATAGAATAGAGGTCTCTCAACTCTTCCCACACTGACTGAAGTCACTGAGCATAACGTGTATGTATTAGTGTGCCTGTGGATGACACATTTTTAACAGGAACGCTGAATAATATTAGTTTTATAAAACATACAACTAATGGCGAAGCAACATAATTGACAAAACTCACTTTTTAATGCCTCACCTACCCCCACTTTCTTTCCAACTCTTTTTTCAGATCGATTCTTTGTAGCACCCTGTATTTTCTGGATAAAATTGGAAACTCATAAAACAATTTTTAGTATAGGTTTCCCATAGTAAATAATTCAAAATATTACTACAAAGATGGAATAATTAGATCCATTTACCACAGTTATCAAATTTCAGGGATCAAGAGGCTGTGACTTATCCTTTTTATTAATAATGCTACATGTAGAAGTTGGATATTAATTCAGGAGCAAGTTGCAACTGGCAAATAAGAACAAACCAGAACTGTTATGTGTGTATATGACACTGTTTTTTAACTTAAAATTTGTATTATTTTTGAGGTCAAGCATGACTTGAATTTACAGTTTTATTTTTAGTATCAAAACAAAACTCAAAGATGTTTGATAATGTGACTGCTTTATCAATATTGTATAAATATTAACAATATTTGCATTATTTGTATTTATATCAAATTTATTTAATATATTGAATTGGTTTATAATTTAATTATACTTTATAATATATTTTAATTATGATTTAATACTATTACTTATCAATATATTTTAATTATGATTTAATACTATTACTTATCAATATATTTATATTAAATAGCAAAACAGTGCTAATACATCTTAAACACATGGCTGTGATACTTAAAAACTATCAAACTGAAAATAAAGCATGATACATGTACAACACACAAGGACTGGCAGTGTAGATTTAGGACACATTGTGCATGGTTTTAGGAACCCATTACCTACAACTGAAAATATTTTGTTTGTACCTTTGATATCAGAACAAGTAAAAATATTTTTATTAGGTGTGTTTTCATAAAACTTCATAACCTATAAGATATAACCTTTAGGGGCGCCTGGGTGGCACAGCGGTTAAGCGTCTGCCTTCGGCTCAGGGCGTGATCCCGGCGTTGTGGGATCGAGGCCCCACATCAGGCTCCTCCTCTATGAGCCCGCTTCTTCCTCTCCCGCTCCCCCTGCTTGTTCCCTCTCTCGCTGGCTGTCTCTATCTCTGTCAAATAAATAAATAAAATCTTTAAAAAAAAAAAAGATATAACCTTTAATCACTCTTTGTGCTATCATTTAAATTCTTGCTGAGAAAAATATCAAACTTCAGACTAATTTGGGGAGCCTCCATATTTTATGTTTGTGTCAATCCTCAGATGAATATGTAAAATTAAAAGTAGTTTTGTATTTCCAAATAGCAAACATCACAGCTCATCAAGACTTACATTCATTTCACAAATTAAACCCACAACGCATTGTTTATGCATTTAGTTCAATGTGCAAACAATGCCTCATTGAGGGTTGTATTTCAAAACGAGTAAAAACTTGCTTTAGTTCCTTTTTCATGTCATTGTAACTTTGAAGTGTATGCTTATATGAAATAGCTTCTCATGGTCATCAGTGGTCTGTATACTATGAGTAACTAGCTAGATTAACTCATAGTTCAACTTCACCACTTGTTATGGAGTCTACAAACTGTACCTTGACGCCATTCTTGATCAAACAGAAAAGAAAACGTTCTGTTTCTTCAGTTTTGCAACCTGTATTTCATTTAGATCCCTCAAATCATTAAACAGCAAAACTGTAATTTTAACGTCATTAGCATTTCTGTTAAAGTACTGGTGAGGAATAATTTTTCATACTAAAACTCATAAAGGATTACTCAACTCTGTATCTATGGAATTATACTTTCAAATACAGAATACCAGTTTAAAAATGAATGTGGCTCTTTCCTTGTTTTTAAAATTTATGTAATAACCTAAGATTTGAGATACCTTATGAAAAAAAAAGTCATTTTTGCCTATTAAGGTGACCCCAAAATTCCAGTTATTAATAACTCATTATTATATATGAGTTAGTCCACACTTAAATTTTTTTAAAAACCCTTTCTTGCAAAGACTGTTCCCTTTTTTAAAATATTCTTAAATGTCTTTTCATAATTCATGACTTGATGAAGTTCTATTAAGAGGCCTCTAGAATTTTCTTGTGAAGAAACTGACGAGCCCAGTCATCTTATAAAATGAAGAAAAGAACACAGAACTCAACCAGAATTGGCTTTTCTTTAGACTTTCCCAAATCCCATCAGATTTTTCATGGAGTATAATCACCAAAACGGCAATCCCATTCCCGATGCAGATGAACCATAATTCTGGGCAAAGGTAGAACAATCATTTCTCTTGTGTTTCTAATATATTTCTAAACAATATCAGGAATGTAACAAAATACTTTGTGATAATCTCACTAGCATTTGGGCCTATTTCTTCAGAAATTATCTAATTATAACAGTTATCCCTCTGGGAATGTAACCTACAATTTAGAAGTCATCATCTCAAAGTATTGTTAGTGGTACTTTTTGTTAAGACAATTGCCTTGCAGTTGACATCCTGAAATTCACCTCCATAAAGCTCTTCATGTGCAGAGCCTTAAAATATCCTTCTGAATGTTTACTTGACATTTTACAAACAGGAAGGGCTTAATATCATCTAAAAGATGAGATATTTAACTGAAAATTTCTCCCTCTAGATCATCTTCGAAAATATTATATGCCTATTTTCTATTTAGTACCTGTTTGATGCTAAATGTCAGAAGGGCCATTTATCCTATTCTGTTTTCTAGCTGAAGGCCAGTTTTTCTCTATGTCAAAATAAAACTTAACTATTTTTAATGAAATCTTTGATATAGATATAGTTTAGTTCCTAAAACAAATAACATACAAAAGGAATAGCAAAAAAGAGATATGCTTCTTTCTCTAAAATAATTCATATTTCAACATGTATTAATCCTGCCAGTAATTATATATGCTATTTATGTTATTTTTGCTTACGTAATAGGAAATTAAGATTCATCAGTCTACTACAGATTAGAGTGTCCTTTTGGAAGCTTTTGAAAAATTGGGGATCCTGTTGGAAATCTGGATATCCAGTGCCTTATATGTTTGTATTGATAAATCATGCATTGTGCCCCCCAAATTGTACAATTTTATTATTAAGTCCCTTTAAATCTGTCTAATCAATTTGATGTGGTCCTGGTACCTTATTCTTAAGGGTGAACATCAAGGGAAGAATGAGTTGGATAAGAGGCTGCCTAACTGGTAGGAAGTAGAGGGGAAGGAGGTAGGGTAGATGAAAGAGTTAGATATTGATTCAAGCTGCAGTCATAGTTAAGGGTGTCTGCTTCCCACTCTCAGCAAGAATTCCTTTGACATCACCCATAACTCATAGTCTCATAGCATCATTTTAGGACCTGGCAAATAGTCGGTACCTAATAAATATTTGTTGCATAAATAAATCAAACCAATCTCAAATTTAGAGCTTAATACTAATGATATTTTGTTTCCCTAAAACCACCTTTTCTGAGTTTTGGGGCAGTCATGGCTACATGAATTTTGAGACTTCCACATACAGAACAAGAACATTGCTTTGTTATACCTCAATCTGAATGGGAATGTATCTTGTTCTCCTCTCTCTCTCTCTCTCTCTCTCAAGCACTTCTGTTAATTTAAGACAAGTTTTAAATTTAAGTAATATCCCTTAATTGATCTCACACAGAAAATGAGAGAATGAGGGCCAGGATGATTATAGAATACACAAAAAATAGTCAAAGCCTTGATACTTTCAGTTTTTTCATTAAAACATACTATTTTGAATGTGTTGATTTGCCAGAGAATGACCTTTTGGCTCTGAAAATTATTTTTCCTGTAATGTTAAATGAGTGTCAAGAAATTAATCCTCCCACCACTCTTATAGAAACAATAATAGTATGAGTTGGTTATAAGCTGCTTTGATAGGGTACTGTAAAGCCCTTTAGTCTTTAAAGAGTCCTGGCATTAGGTAACTTTAATTGTTGGTTTCAGATGTCAGTCTCCATCAGGAACACAGCTGGAGACTGATAGGTGTCACTTGGGAATAAGCATTTTGGATTACTTTGAAGTCAATTGGACTGAACATGAAAATTTTATAGTTAGTGGCAGATTTCTTTTTAAGATATATTTAAGTAAAGTATCACTTAAACCAATTACATTAAAAACTATCCAGAATAAGAAACCTCAAAGGAAAATTCTCCTCAGTGGCAAAGTGTTAATCAAATAAACCAAGAAAACATTTTCCCCAAACCCATAATTTCCATGCTTTGGGTTGTTCTCATTTGGATGTAGCCCATTTTAACTCTTTCATTTCATAACTGAGGATCTTCCATTTGAAATGGTTATTTTGAAAAGTCATAGAAATGGTAGCACACACAGGACCAGGGCAAGTGGTGTAATGGTTAAGTACAGTAGGGAGCACTTTGGGAATTCCATCTGTGCCTGGCTGTGACTGATCCCTCGTGTTTTTATTGAGCCTCCCTAGAAGAGTCAAGACCATGCGTCCTGGTCCTCAGAGTTTTCTTTCTTATACAGAGAGAGGTTAGGAGTGACTCATTTACTCTCCAACAGGTGCAAGAGGAAAAGAGTATTTTCCCTCAATGATTAGAATGTTTCAGTTTTGTTTCCTACTAGAAAGTTTACATAAATCAGTTTTTATTGAGTTGTGATTTATAGCAGCATCTTAATGCCCTTGAAATCAAAATGAAAAGTAACTTAATATTAAAGTTCATGGATTGCAAATTAGGGAGCAGATAGGAGTCAATATGTGCCATACTAACTGTTGTGTGCTGGTGTTAGGTAATGAATCTCTACTTCACAAAAAAGCAGAAAAAAGAAAACTTTTTAAATATAAATATAAACTGGGAGACTTCAGTGTTTTATCCAAAGTTATTCCATCTTGCTATCCAGTTTTCCAGCTTTTAACTCCTTTTTCAGTACAAATAACCTCATATCAACCCCAGACTAATCACTTCATGCTTTATTCCCTCCATTTTCTCATTCTTGGCATCCCTGTGATACTATTGGAGAGTGTCTTTTATTCTTTACTTGACTTGCTAGAGAAACGTGTTCTGGACACTTCATGTATTGTCTTGTTACTAGCATACATAGCAAGCAGAATGACTGAAGGTGACGACCCTTTTATAGGAATCTCTGCCATCACAGGACATTTAGTTTCATCTCATTGCCCAGTTGTTGAGCCAGCTGCAAACAAATGAATTTGTAATTTTTTCTAGAACTAGAGATATGATTAAACACATATATGAGAACTCTGGAAGAGTGGAAACTATCATAAACACATAGTCACAGAGTCAGAGAATGAAATGTACTTTAAGGTGTATATTGACAAGTGGGATATGCAGCTCTTCCTAACAATGGGAGATCAGACTTTACAGTTTCTGCATCATGCTGTGCTTTATGCCTTATTTTTCCCTTTGGATGCAGAGACCAGAGATCATAGTAGAAGAAACACTACATAGAAATCCAGAGTCCTGGGTACCAGGTCCACGTCTGCCACCATTTGTGGACATTTAACCTCTTTGTTCAGTTTCCTAATCTGCAGAGAAAAGGGATCCAGCTCAGTGGTTACTCCTAAAGGCCTGCTTCAACTTGAGCATTGATTCTGCTGCTCCCCCTGCCTCGTTTGCCAGCCAATGAATAAGCATTTAATTGTTGCCTAATATGCGCTTAGGTTGGATGAATTTCTTAGTGACTAAATAAATCTGTTTCCCAACTGAGGCCAGGTCTATAAACGGTAAGTAAATTAAACCAATAGCATAAGGACTGCTCTACTCATATTTCTGCAGATTTTCTGTGAAGAGTAACTGAGGGTCAGGGAGCAACTGCGTACATGGGTCTGGCTGCTAATTTAGCATCAGAGGAGCTGTGCTAATCCAGGATAATTACTTTTCAGGTCCAGCTTATCATGGGTGTGTGAATATGGCCATTATTCAGATGGTGTCCTGTAACAACTTTCAAGTGATGGGAGGAGGGGAAGAAGTGAGTCATGTTAGCAGATGTAATTACATGTAGTGAAAAAAAGTACTGGGAAAATTCAATTAAACCCACACAAATATATACGCATAAGTGGATGTGTTTAATTAAGATTAGGATTGCCCACGGGGCTACATAGTCATTAATAGTCTCGACTGATGTGATCTATTAAGAACACTTGTTTTCTCCCAAAATGTCTCACCCACAGCTCTGTAAGGGATTCCTAACATTCCACTATTAGGAACTCCTTTCTTTGAGTGAAGTCGAGATTCACCTGTTCGCATGGATATATCTTTGGATAGGTGGTCCCATATGTTTTTAAGCTATCTTAGCGGGACTTTCTTTTTCCAGTGTGATAGGAAAGTGGGTCACACTTTAATTGTGGCACACAGTAAAAATGTTTTGATATGGGTTAGGGAGCTACAGTGTTTGGCTGGGGAAGTATAGGTCTGGGTGAAGTGTCACAGTGGAGATAAAATTGGAACCAGAATGGGTCAAGAGGGGAGCCTCAGACCCCAAGGGAAGAAAGTCAACAGAAGGAGAGACAGGAGAATAACAAAAGATAAGCTTAGTCAACTTCTTGCTCTATTTAGAGCCCTGTTGCTGGTTTATGTTTACCTCTTGGTTATTTTTGATAATATGATGCTTCTGATTCTTAGTACTTAAAACATTACCTTTACATTTATACCACTGTGGAACTTCTGTGAAGCCAAGTTTTCTTGTTAATTCTGTGCACTTATAAATTAGAATAGCCACAGGTAAATTGATTGATTTCTCCAAATCTAACATAGAGATAAAAAGTCACTTTTCCTAATCTCTGATCCTAGAAAGTTCAATGGCTAAAGGGCAGGTAGGGAAAGAAGAATCACTACCAAAATACTAGCAAGAATAAAAATACTACAGAGAAATATATGTTAAAGATGTATGTAGTAATCTTTATGTAGTAAAGTATGCAGTAACATTAACCCATTTTATTTTGCGCTTACCAGATATTCTATGTGGATAATCTTCTTTAATCCTGACAACTCTAAAAGGTAGCTACTATTTTTAGTCCATTTTACAGATGAGAAAATGAAGGCTTAGAGAGGTCAAGTCACTTAGTCAAGCTCACTCTGCTAAGCAAGGAGCATAGCATTGATTCAAACCCAGGGTAATGAGACTGTGGAGATGGATCTTCAAACAACTCTGGCAGAGAGCTCACTATAGCTGAAGGGTGTTGGTTGGCACATACCATTGGTGAAAAGAAAACAAGCAGACCAAAATGAAAACAAAAGATAGTTACCCGCTATGGCATTTATGGAATCATATAAAAATATATTCAGGCTGAACTGCAATTGTCAGTAACCAGAATTTGTGTGTAACTTTCCAAGCAGACTGATTATACAAATTGAATTAAGATATCATTGCCAAACCTAGGAACTTAGAGTAGACCTGTGACTAAGTAAGAAATTTCAGAGAAAATGGAAAATACAGCTGACAGCATTAGTAATTCAGCATTATTGTTATTCTCTGCATTGTTGCTTGCGTTCTCTTAAGAGGAGCGCTGATGGGAACATTCTTCAGGCTGGTTCAAATACTGTGGGCTAGTTAATTCTGGGTGTATTTCAGTGATGCTGTCCTTTTGGTTACTGTGACCACATGTGTGGGATAACACTACCACAGTGGCATCCGTGGCCAAGAGATACACAGCTAAGGCTAGGATGTTTATTCCATTCCACCCTCACTCGTTCTCATTCTCTGCATTTTTCTCCCATTGGGGTTTTGATATTTGATGTCAACTCAGCAGAATATTGACTTCAAGCTGGGTTTTTCTCAGCCCCAACTTAAGATGAAAAATAACATAAATGCGTAACTTGGATGGTAAGTGTCAGCCATTTTCTAAGGTAGGGTATTGTTTCAAATGGTTATGTGGCTAACAGGAGTTGTATTCCTGTGTTACCTAGAAAGTTACACTCAAGGGCTGAAACAAATAGAAACAACACTACGTATGGGCATCTTGCCCAAGCTTTCTACACTTCCCTTACATCCATATTCCAATGATTACAACTCCTTTCTCAAATATAATTATTTTATAGATCAGCAAGAAAAAGACAATCATGGAAAACCAGAAAATGATGGTATATAGAAGACCAAAAAATACATGAGAAGATGATCAATTTCATTGTCACAAACGTAATGCAAATTAAAATTATGGTGAGACATTATTATAAACACACAGAATAACAAAAAGGAAAAGGCAAACAATAACAAGTGTTGGGGAAGATTTGGGGGAAAAGCCATACTCTTACCCTCTGCTACAGGGAGTATTATCTTGGTTCATCATTTTGGTAAACTTTTTGTGAGTCTACTAAAGCTGAACATATGCGTACTCTATGACCCAGCAATTCCACTCCTAGTGTATATCCACCAGAAACACAAAGTTATGTTCGCCAAAAAACAAAACAAAAACAATAAACAAAAAAACATATGAAGAATATTCATAGCAGTGTTCATAGTATCCAAACTGGAAACTACCCAAATGCCATCAACCATCAACAGTAGAATGAATAAATTGTGGCACCTTCACACAATAGGATTATATATACAATGAAAATGATTCACAAACCCATGCAACAGTATACAGGAATTTCACAGGCATAATGTTGAGTGAAAGAAGCCAGACACAAAAGAGTATGTATGGTATGATTTGATTCAAGTAGAGCACAAAATGGACAATATTTATGCCAAAATTTATTGGAAGTTAGAATAGTGCAGACTCGGGGATATAGTGCTTGGAAAGGGGTTTTGGGCTGTTGGAAATGTCCTATTTCTGATCTGGGTGTGGGTCACGTGTGTGTTCGCCTTCATTGAGTTGCACCCTTACGACTAGTGTACTTTTTCTGAATTTATGTTATTTCTTCAGTAAGATAATTTTTCAAAAGAGATGAAGGAAGACCTCTTCTACAATACATTAATCTAAGTATTACATCAGTGAGGTTGCATTTATCAGATTAGTTAGCAATCTCCTTGAAAAGCAGACAGAAGAGACTTGACAGGATGAAACCGAGGTCAAGAAATTTCGTTATGGTTGGGAAGGTAGCAGAGAATCTGAAAGAGTTATGAACACAGTAGGCCCAGATGGAGAGCTAGTGTGGGTCCGGCTGCATTTCGGAGGCAGCTGTGCATACCTCAAAGGGCCTGGATCAGGGCAGGTGTGAGCAGGCAAAGGACGAGAGAAAGAGATTCTGGGATGTAAAATGAAAAGCTGGAGGGTAGGGCCTGAAAACAAACTTCTCTTATTTCACAATTTGCCCAGGGCTAGACCTAATCAAAAATAATGTTGATTGTTATTCCAAGTGACATAGAATTTAATTAAACTTTCCCTAATAATTCAGAACTGTATACCTTTCTCCCTGCAAGCCTTGGTGGTCTTATACAGTGTTTCTTTCTTAGTTCTTCATTTACAATTCACTAGAAGAAGGCTGAAAATGGGGGAAGGAAGTGGGATTAAACCCACATAGAACATTCATTCTGTTCGGATTTCAGATGGTGAAGGTTTACCAATAAGACCACGTGATAGTATACATGAATTACAACTCAGAATAGTTCCAATACTAAATACAAGGGTTTCAATTAACGTTATTTCAGAGATAACTTTCATTTAGGGAAAATAATTTTCTGTGTTCATTCGTTCACTTATTCCATAAATACCTGAATTCCCATCATATGCCATTATTTGGTACTTCTCTTCAAATCTATAAGAATATGATCTATAGAAACAGTCCCAAGCATAAATGCCTCGAAGAATTTGAAATTATTACCAAAGTATAAATCATAAAAATTTGAAATTAAGGAGATGGCATGTACCCCAAATAGAATGTGTTCTTTAGAAATCCTGCTTATGAGTTAAAAAATATGGTAGAGAATTGAGAAATAAATAAAATAGTATAAAGTATCCTGCACTTGAAATTCTATTGAATGTTTCTAATACCAGTTTAAAATGTTGACTTTTCCCTGTATGTTTAACAGTATTACCATGTGAATATTGGGCCCTTGTAATGGAACCCTTATGGTGTTTATTTTTGTCTACATGTTGAAATGGCACTATTTCTACGGGGAGAACATGTAGTAGAGAAGCCACTTGTTTTCATCTCATTTTCTGGGACCGGTTACTCACGTGGGTTACAACAAAGACCACTGTTCCCACAGTAGTTTTCAATCTCTGGGGATTCCTTTCTTTCTTTTGGTCAAGGATAACAAAGATGGCTTCAAACTAAGAACTACAAAGTCAACTGGAGGTATTCAACTTCTTTCCTTCCTGAATGATCCATTCCTCTTGGCAGTAAAAACTTTACTTTTGTCTTTCAACAAAAATGTTATTTAATCTCCATAGAGTTTCAATCCGGTGATTCCTTTTTTCCTTCCTACAACCGATTTCCCCATGTTTAAAAGAAGATACCTGGCTCCTCATAGTTTGAAATAGAACACATATCCTTAAATCAACAGGTTGTTTTGCATTTAGGAAGTGAAGTCTGATCAACTGATGTTTGTTTGTGGACTTCTTAATACTTAGGAAAGGGCTGGTCCACTTTCCTAGGTTAATCTGGCCCTGAGTCTTAGAAGCATTCTTCTGGAACACCCCTTACCCTAGAAACTCTATAGGTATCTGCAATTGCAATTAACAGAGCTCTGGAACAGAATTCTAAATGAGATATAAAATTATTCTTTGAAAGCTGTACATTTTTTGATCCTGGTTTTCAAGGCATTTTTTTTTCCTTTTGAGGCTTGTCATAATCTTTCTCTTAAGGTAACCCTCATCTTCTCCATCACAAATCACAGAGGGCTTATAGATAAATAATTCCAGTGTTAACTGAATGCTGTAATTCTGCCTCATGACACTTTGTGTGATGTTACATGAATACCATAGGGGAATAATGCTGTGTAAATCTAGATTCATGAAGAGAACTTGGTGTCATTTATATCTATATCCAGTGCCTTCAGAAGGTTACTTACCCCTCACATTTTCTTTATCAATAAAATTAAAACAATTCTTCATTATGTTATTTGGACAGCACTTCAAATGATTGAAATATTAATGAAAAAGTCATTGAAAATTAACATTTTCCAAGAATTTTCTGTTTCCCTGAAATTTAATAATTTAAAGGTTTTTTTTTAATTTTTTTGTTTTTTTAAGAATTGCAGCATTGATAAGGAGCTTTAAATTCCTCTAATTTACAGATGGGTAAAATATCTTTTGAGGATATCTGCCACTTTCTGTGTTACCAAGAACTCAATCAGGTACTCAATCATCATTGTTCCCCCAAAGGAGATATTCCTCACATATTCTAGAATGAACAATTCTGAATTTCTAGAATGGCGCAACTGAACACAGAAATTATGAACATGCAGGTTAGCCTGAATCAGAGGTAGTTCTAGTAAATTACAGCTTCTTCCTCTTATTATTATGAAAGAACAAAATTAAAGTGACCAAGAAATAAATTAAAGACTATATACACCAATTCAAATAGAATGGAACACAACATGAAAATAGTTTATCATTCAAGAAATATTTGCAATAACCAGGCTCTGACTTCAGTGTACTGGGGGCAGGGTGTGGGGGAAGGGGGGTGGAATATGAGCCTTATGGGGATGCCTATTAACATCCCTAAAGCCTCGGTTATCTCATCTAAAAAATGGAGTCAATATGATACCTGCCTCATGAATTACATGTGATAATGGGGATTAAACAAGTTAATTCCTGTAAATTATTTAGCACAATACCTGGAACATAGGTTACATTCAGTAAATATTAGCTATTTTTATAACTGTCATTATTATCATTTTATATACAGAGGATTATTGTGATTCATAGTAGTTATGTTCTAAAAAGTCCCTTCAAACATTCTGAATCATTACCCTTAGGGAAAATACAGGGTTAGGTTCCCAAAAACCTGGTCACAGTATTTTCGGCTACTGAACAATATATAACACTGTTTTATGTGTGCTTCCCTTTAAAGACACCTTCTTCAATATGTATTATTGATTCATTAACATTGAACTCAGCCAACAGCACTATAACTCTTGCCTCCATACAGCTTATCTAACACACCTATCTTCTCCATAAGTCCCATCACAGAATTCTTGCACTGAGAAACACTAGATAATACTTTCGTACTACAACTGGGGGCCATTTTATATAGTGAAATCATCACTACAAAGCAACAAGAATGTCAAAAAACATCACATGAAATAGACCATGAAAAGAACAATTGTTCAACCTCAACAGAGAGTGTGCATTTCTGGCGACTCAAATTTTCTGCTGCTGTGTGCACATGCATGTCTGCAAATCACTGCAAGAACATTGTGAGGATTGATTTTGGAGTTACAAATAAATGCTAGCTAGTAGGTGAATTCACAAACACAGAATCCACAAAGAGTGAAGATCACTGTATTGAGCATTTGAAAAACTAAAATAAATTTTGTTTGCCTTGATAAGAGTTTCAGGAGGGAAGTGGCAAGACACAAAGTTTGGAGATTGATGCTTGTGCCAGGAAAGGCAAGATCTGGTAAGCCCTGTTAAGAAGTTACTCCTTTTTCTAATAATAATGAGGCCCCATCACTAAAACTTTTAAATGGAAGAATGTCGTAATTAGATTTGTGTTTTATAAAGAGCAGTGGCTTATAATGAACACTAGAATAGAAGCAACCCCTAGAAACCCTTGTACATGGTGCATATTCAGTATTTACTGAAGAAATTCCATATTTACTGAATGCAATATAGAGATTAGTTTTGCCTGGGCTGGAGGCAAGGCTGGAGGTAGGGAAACTTTAAGATGACACTGCTATTCAATGTTGTAGTTGAGGTTCTGGCCAGGGAATTAGGGAAAAAAATAAAATAAAAGGCATTCAGTTTGGAAAAGAATCTCTATTTGAAGATGACATGATAATATACATAGAAATTTCATAAATATTCNATAGAAATTCATAAATATTCCACTAAAAACTGTCAGAATAATCAATTTCAGCAAGGTTTTGGGATACAAGATCAGTATACAAAAACCAATTGTTTTTTTTATACAATAGCAGTGACCAAACCAAAAATAAAATTAAGAAAACAATTCTATTTACAATAGAATAAAAAAATAAAATACTTAGGTGTAAACTTAACCAAAAAAGCACAAAATGAATACACTGAAAACTGTAAAACTGTTGAAAAAAATTGAAGACCTAAATAAATCAAAAGACATCATATTCATAGATTAACAGGCAATATTGTTAAGATTGCAATAGTCCCCAAATTGATCTGCAGATTCAACATAATCCCTCTGAATATTGCTACTGTTTGTTGTTGTCACTGAGAAATTGACAAGGTGATGCTAAAATTCATATAAAAATTATTTGACCCAGAATAGCCCAAACAATCTTGAGAAAGATCGAAGTCGGAGGGCACACAGTTCTTGGTTTGAAAACTTACTGTCAAGCTACAATAACCAAGACAGCGTGGTATCAGCATAAATACAGACATAAAGACCAAAGGAATAGAATTCAGAGTTCAGAAATAGATCCTTACATTTTTGGCTGGTTGATTTTCAACAGGGGTGACAAGACATTTCAATGGGGAAAGAGCGGTCTTTTCAACAAGTTGCTGGGACAACTAGAAGCCTCATGCAAAAGAACGAAGTTATACACCTAACTTGTGCCATAAACAAAAATTAACTCAAAATTGATGAAAGATCCAAACGCAAGTTTTGTAATACTACAAACTCTTAGAAGAAAAGAGGTGTAAATCTTTCTGACCATGAATTTGTCAATGGTTTCTTATGTGTAATTCCAAAAGCTTGAATAACAACAGCGCCAACTAAACTGGATATCATCAAATTTAAAACTTTTTTGCTTCAAGTGATACCATCAAGAAAGTGAAAAGACTACCACAGAATGGGAGAAAATTTGCAAGTTATACACCTGATAAAGGGCGTGTATATAGAAAACACAAATAACAATTACAACTCAATAACAAGACAACCCAGCTAAAAATAGACAAAAGATCTGAGTAGGCAGTTCTCCAAAGAAGACATACAAAAGCCAACGAGCACACAAAAAGATGCTCAAACATCATTAGCCATCAGAAAATGCAAATCACAACCACAGTGAAATACCACTGCACACCCACTCGTATGGCTATAATCAAGAAGACAGATAATAACAAGTGTTGACAGGAATGTGGAGAAACTGGAACCTTGAAACTCTGGTGGGAATGTAAAGTACTGTAGCTTCTTTGGAAAGCAGTCTGGTAGTTTCTCAAAAAGTTAAGCCAAGCAGTGCTATTTGACCAAGGAATGCTCTTCCTAGGTAGCTACCTGAGAGAAATGAAAGCATATATACACACAAAACATCTACATGAATGTTGATAGAAGCATTATTCATGAGAGTCAAGAAGTGGAAACAGCCCAAATGACCAGCCACTAACAAATAGATAAATAATGTGATATATCCACACAATGGAATATTATTAGCAATAAAAAGTAATGAAGTACCAATCTGTGCCTTGGCACAGATGAATCTTGATAACATTATGCTGAATGGAAGGGGCCAGTCACAAAGCACTGCATATTGCATGGTTTCATTTATATGAAAAATCTAGAAGAGACAAATCCATGGAGACAAATATATATATATATATATATATATAGTACATGGTGCACATATATATATATATAATATCAGCAGTTTCCAGGAGCTAAAGGGGGCGGAATGATGGTCAGTAACTGCTCATGTATATGAGGTTCTTTGTGTGTGTGTGTGGGGGGGGGTTGCTGAAATGCTTTGGGATTAGGTAGTGGTTATGGTTGCATAATTTTGTGAAAATACTAAAAACCTCTGCAATGTACACTTTAAAAGGGTAGATTTTATCATGTGAATTTTAGCTAAAACTATTTTCTTTAAGAATTCTATAGGATTTCCAATTCTGATCATGATAACAATAACTGCTAAGAGAATTGTCTTCCCACTGTTAATCCATACAAACATGGATAAAACTTACAATAGAGACTTTTAAAGCCTCAGGGAGCAGGTGGTAAACAACTGTCACTTTTGAGAGAATGGAAAAGCATGAGATAAGCCTTATTTTTTCTGAAGTTGAGCACATATAACTGAAGTCCAAGTAGAAATAGTAATTTTGTGTGGCTGAGGAGGAATTTCCTGACTTCAGAGGTGCAGAAGAATGTGAAATTTGAGGGGCAGGTTCCCAGTATTGAGGGAGTTACTCAGATGAGTGGGGATAAGTGAGCATGAGGGTTCCATCACTTCCTTGGCCATGGCTTGGACTCTGAAAGCAGCAGAGAACAGCTCCTGTGAGGCAGAGCAGTGATGAAGATTTCAAAGTTTTCTCTGTGTAGGAGGGTGGGAAGGAACGAGGAAGAGGAGGAGGAAAATGATGTGAAGAATAGAACATACAAATGGATATATTACATAGACACAGTGACCATAACCATGGCAAGTTTTGATTTTTCAAATGATTAAACAAATCCAAAAATGTCTTAAATAAGTATTAAGTGTTATTGACAATGTCAATCCATAAAAATTTAAGAAAAATAAGAATAAATCCTGTTAAATAAATATCTACTAAGTTTCATATCCAAAAGACCTATTATTTACAAAGAACACCACTGTAGAGGTAGGATAATAAGGAAGGTAGAGTCAAAATTTAGTGGAATTTATTTAATTTGACAGATTCTTTTTTGGGTGGGATGAAGAGTAGGCGAGTGGAAGAGTGATAGGGAGAAGGGAGAGAAATTCTAAGATAATTTATACACAATAAATTATTCTCTAAAATAGAATTCTTCCAGAAATATGATTTTCCAACAAGATCACTCCCAATAGTCCATCCATGTAGGTGGAATCCTTGGTTTAGAGTCAAAATAGGTACAATTATACTAAAGGCACTATTCAATTTTAAAATAAGGGATTAATGTCCGCAAAGGTGTGAATCAATCTTTTCCAGTTAATATCTGGCCCTTGTGTCTTTTTCATTTGAGTAAAGAATACATCTGTCAGTTGCAAACATTTATTCACCTATTAGCTGGGCTGGACAAAAAAGCCAATTGAAAATGAGGCTAGGAAAAACATGAGCCTAGTCTTATCACATTAACAAGTGATTTTAAAAATTGTTTTAACCTTGTAGTACGTGGTTAGTCATCACCATGTGCACCACTAACTCAAGCTAGATACTTGTTCTTTTGCCAAATAATGTCACTTTAAATGTGTGCAAATATCAATATCACAGTGAAATTTAGGACCTAACTTCTGACAAGGTGTGACCACATGCATGGTAATGAAATTTCATCTGTTCTCTTAAAATTTCTCCTCTAAAGATGCTTTATTTTAGGAGAAATGAAACCCATTTAAGTTTAAAATATCCATTTAAGACAGCTATGAAAAAATAAACTCTACTGAAAAAAAAATCCTAGCTTTAAGTATATATATGGATTTGTTATTCACTGTAATTCATAGGTAATGTTTTCTAAGGGACTAAATTTTTTAATACATTATGTATGAGAAAGCAAAGTTTCACTGTGTTGTATATTAGGTTAAACCCTTTAAAATAAATGCTAGACAGTGAAATTCATCACAATATGCCTTCATTTAACATTTTCCTGCAGCTAATGTTCATTTTTTAAAGGGCTGGCTAAGGGCCCAAAGAGGATCATGTAACACTGAAAAAAATCCCAGATCCCTGGAAAACATTATAGAGACATTCCAGTATATTTAATTTTTTAAAAATGATATTTGTCAAATTGTTAGCCATCTATTAGACTGTGCACTCTATGAATATACCACCATTTTAGAGTGTTGATAATACATCTTATTGGACTTCCTACTAGCCAAGAGTTCCTGGTAAAATATTTTCCTACCACATAAGCCACTAGTCATCAGCCATGTCAAACAACATTTTCAATTTGGATAATGAAATTCTAAGTTGACTATACTCAATAAATAACAGAGATACATAATGTTAATCATATAATATTTTAAGCACATTTGAATTAAGCTATATAACATGTAGGAATTTAAGGCAAAACATTTATATTGATCTCACATACATAAATCTATTAACTGCTATGTTTTACAAATGTATAATTTTTAACCCAGCCTTCTCCAGAATGGAATTTAATTGCATATATGGCATATATGTATTTAAAAACTAGGCACAGAAATCTGCTTTAAAAATATCAAATAAATTAACATAAGCTCTGTTCTCTTTGATAGATAGATAAATGGAGAAAATATACTAGATATAAAATTAACCATTTCATCCTTTTAAGTGCACAGTTCAGTGGTATGAAGCACATTCATATTGTTGTGCAAACATGGCCACCAACCATCTTCAAAGTTTTTATCTTCCTAAACTGAAACTCTGTACCCATCAAAAAATAAGAGTCCTCATTACCCACCCCAGCCAGTACAGTAAATGCATTCTACTTTCTGTCTCTATGAGCTTGATGAATCTAGACACCTCCTATAAGGGGAATCATATGCTGCTATAGGTCCTTTAGTGACTGGTTTATTTGACTTAACATGATGTCTTCAGGGTTCACCCATGTTGTACCTGTGTAGGAATCTTCTTCCTTTTTAAGCTTGAATGATATCCCATTATATGCATCTACCATCAATGGACACTTTATTCAGCCACCCATCACTGGACGCTTGGGATGCTTCTACCTTTTAGCTATTGTGAACAATGCTAGTATGAATATGGGTGAACAAATACCCATTCAAGTCCCTTCTTGCAATTTTTTTGGGTATATACCCAGAAGTGGAATTTCTGGGTTCTTTGCATATATTTTTAATAAGTTTTCAGATCTACCCATGGGCTCGTTTCATATTTTAAAGATGATTGTTGCTTTTTTGAGGGACTTGGTATCACCATATCCCTCCCCTTAGAGTCTTCACAGTCAACACACTCTCCTTGCCAAGGAAGCACTGATAAGATCACTCGCAAAACAATGGGAAGAGGTTTCTTTTTTTTTTTAATTTTTTTTTTTTTAAGATTTTATTTATTTATTCGACAGAGATAGAGACAGCCAGCGAGAGAGGGAACAGAAGCAGGGGGGAGTGGGAGAGGAAAGCAGGCTCATAGTGGAGGAGCCTGATGTGGGGCTCGATCCCATAACTCTGGGATCACACCCTGAGCTGAAGGCAGACGCTTAACTGCTGTGCCACCCAGGCGCCCCGGGAAGAGGTTTCTTAAGATGGTCTACCATTCTTGACCTATTTATAAATTCTGAATATTTGTTTTGCTTAGGGGTACTTAAGTTTTAGCTTTTGAAGAATCAAAGCTGGAAGAAACTTGGGGGGGGGGAAACCCACAAAACATGGTGTTCATTCCCCAGCCTTCACAGTCTCATCCTGATTCAATGTAACTCTCTTTTATTGAAGGCCTCTACAAGACAAAATTTCAAAGCCTTCCTTATCAATCTCCTATGTTCAAATCTCTTTCAAAAGAAGTTTCTTCATATCTAAATAAAATCTAACTTTGCTGTTACTCTTCCTACTCTGTTCCTTTGCCAGCCCCTCTATTCACTCCTTTCCATTCTGAACTCCACATCACTCCCAAAATGTGCACACTGATCTTTGGAAATTCAGTGTTAAATATCATCTCTTCTTGGAAGTCCTTCTTGATCTTTCAGGATGATTATAGTTACCTTGTTTGAAAAAATGGAAGGGAAAATGTCCTTCTTTCATTGATTTGTTGTGAGAACTTGATGTAAAAAAAGGATATTCTTAAGCAGTATCTAACACACATGGTAAGTTTTCAATAAATACTGGCTGTCATTACCAATGAAAACAACAGTTAATAGAGGATGAGGAATGGTTGCTTCCTATCATTGTATTAAATTTTTCTACATATAGAAATCATTATTGCTTTACCATTTAGCCAAATCATCTTTTTGTTTTCTTTTCTACTAAATCTTATTTTCTTACCTTTTATTTATCCTAAGCTTTCTTCCCTAAATCTTCACTAAATTATTCTCATCTACTTCAGCTTCACAGTCCCAACCTAGAAATTAATTTCAAGTCTGAGAATTAAAAATGTCAAATACAACTGGAGATGGGAAAAGGAGAGATGCTTATTTAATATTAGTAAATTGTTTGCCATCTTTATAGTGCACAAAATATGCTCTTAGCCTTTTTGGCTCACAGACTTCCCTTGCAAATATGATGAAAACGATGGATTGTTGCTCACCTCCTAAAAAACACACACTTACAATTTTATATTAAAATTCTGGAGATGTATGAACCCCCTTAATGTTCCAGGAGTATGCATAGATCCCAGATCAGCACTGAGTATTGTATAATATATACATAAAAATCTCAATCATTCCATTTTCCTCTGAAATATATTGCAGATTTCTTCCCCCAATATTTTATCCCATTCTACTACTTGCTGTCTACACCTCTATATTGATTTCCAATGGTTAGATCAAGGCTGATTTAGCCAAATGCTCCAGATGCTACAGAGAGTGATTGAGGGAACAAGGTAAGGGGTTATGTCTATGAATAGAATATATCATTATTTCTTTTCCTTGCACTTATATAAACAGTGTTAGGAAACTCCTCGTCAGGCACAGAGGTTAACACATTAAAGAAATGTTAAATTCTTTAGTGTATTTGAAAATCCTAAAACACAAAATTCTGTTCTGAATTCACAGTCACTCAGAAAATGTACTTCAATCCAGTGTCCTTCTAAAAACAGTTTTTCACTAGACTACACAAAACTTTGAACTATCCTGGTAGATTTTGTAATGTTTTTGTGAAGTATTAAAATAAATTGGATAACAATCTAAGTAAGGTAGACTAAACTTGATTCATCCAAGGGCTTTTACGTCAGGGAATAAGATTTCTTTCTAGTCTATGATATACTTATACATATTTTTGTGGGTAACCTGTCTCATTTGATAGCGCAAACTATTACCACTAAGAACAGAAGAAATGCATAGAACAAACTTTCCCCCCATGATGAGCGAAACAGCTTAATTCTAAACCAAATACGCTGGGTACCAAAAGAAGTCCTAACAATGTCTTCCTGTGATACTTTAATTTTAAACTTGGTGTATACTAAATGCAACTTTAACTTCATTTTGGTCATAATTTACCTTATTACATGATGTTTGATTGGCAATGCCTTATTCTTTGATACTCGGAAAGTGCTCCAGAGAAGTACATGCAAATAGTCAACCATCCCTATTTGTCTACTTGTGTAGATTCAGCAGTTGTAAGTTCTGCTGTGCTGTGTATCAGCAGCAACAGTCAGATGACACCACTACCCTTGAGTGACAGACACAGAGAGTGGTTAGGGACTCAAGGTATCACTGAGGAGGAGCTTGACGATATGAGTGAGAATTTAAGGCAACTGCTTACAGTCAAGTTGTGGAGTAATTGATGAGCTGAGGGGAAGGAAGAAAAAGAGTGATTGAATAGCTAATGCTGAGAGATCATCTAATTTCACCTGCATTTTCTATAAACGAAACATGAAGTAACTGATTACTCTTAGATTAAGACTGGGGACATGGTTTAGGGGGAAAAATTAGTCATTTGAGATTCAAGAAACCTGAATTCCAGACTGAAATTTGCCATTAATATTAGGCAAGATAGTTTTTCTCTGTCTCAGTTGCCACAAATGTTAAATGAGAGGATTGGGTTAGAATTCCATGATGCTAATCTTTAACGAGGCTGTTTTCATTCCCAGGCTAATACTATTTCATTTGAACATTTACATTCTAAATATGAGCACAGTAAATGATAGTGTTTACCATCAACTTACCATCATGAAGGTCTCATTATTATAATAGTTATAATCATTGCTCAATATTAGTAATGATACCTTTTAAGGTATGTTAAAGTTACACTTTTTAAAGTTACTAAGCAAATTTTATTTTTTTATTTTTTAACAATAGACATAATTATTCGTTTTTAAAAATATATGAAGCTCTTAGTATCACCCACATTTCTGGGTCCTGGAGATAGAGCAGTAAACAGTATAGGAAAGGACCCTGTCCTCAAGAATAGAAATTGAGAATATTTAAATACAAAATCAAGATAATCTCAGAGTGTGATTAATTTCTTTTAAAGCAATAAGACAGTGATTTTTATGGAGACTATTGGGTAAATGTGATTGGGGGGAGGTGGGAAGATGTTGCTATAGATTAGGTGGTCACTTCTATAAGGGAGAAATTTGGGGCAAGACATACATCATGAGAATAAATTATTTCTGCTGAGAGGCACAGAGATAGGAACGTACAAAAGTCATGTGGAAGGACTGATCTTACCCTTCAAGGAACAGCAAGAAGGTCTGTGTGGCCTAGTATGGGATAAAGTCTGAGGGACAGGCAAGGGCCGACTTGGAGAACAAGTTGAAAGTTTCCACTGAAATATTATATACAACAACTAAAAGCTTTTAAATATTAATATAAATGTATTCAAGGCAAATTTTTGCTTAAAACCCAAGCTGACTATAGATAATTCTGCCTTCTGTGGAATGGGAACGTGGGGAGAGTGGTATGTACTCGTGTGTGTGTGTGTACATGCGTGCGTGTGTATGTGTGTGTGTGTGTGTGTGTGTTTTGGATATGAGTATTTCTTAAGAGAGTAGAGTAAAACTTTTTCTGTACATTTCACTTCCTTGTACAGAGACCGGCCAAGGACAGAGAATGGGTAGTACCTGAAGTAAAACTTTAGAAGCACTTAGTGAGTCTTCATACGTGACTGGGAAACTTAGAGCTGAGTTTGGGTTGGTTAGAGAAAGTGGATCACCGGTCCAGGTGACCTATGGCTGCAGGCCAACATACTTTTAAGTAAAGAAATCACCAGTATTCAATATTTTGTGTCTTCTCTAAGTAAACAACTTTAGTCTTGCCAAACTTTCAGTAAAGTCAGGGACACAGACAGATACTTTTATTAGAATTGCTTTTTTTGAGGGAATCAAGGAGGAGGACTGAGTTCCATGTTTTGAACTGACACAGAGCAGTAAGGATGGAAGTGATGTAGGAGTGAGACTCGGAATCCTATGAACTCTGGCACTTGAATCCAGAAGAGACCATGAATACAAGAGTCCCCCAGAAATCTCAGGGAGAAAATCAGCTGTGTGGCTTGAGCTGGCTGTAAGTTATAGAAGTGTTCATTTATGCATTCATTTTCAGTATCTCACCACTATGGAGTCTCTTAAAGGAAAAGAAAGAAACTGGAAGAGCCAGGGAAAGAGAGGGAGTGCGCGACTTTTTTCTTAGAAACTGTAAGCATCCACAATGCCAAAACATCAGTTTGGCGAGAAAAACAAGTCAAGGTAGTCATTTAATACAGAGTACTCAAAATAATTGGCTGGTTGACTAAGTTTTCACTTCCCAGCAGCTTGCTTTGTCATAAAATAGACAGAGCTCAAACATAAATATTTAAGAGTAGAAATACATCCATTTTATTCCCAATGCTGAGACATTCATAAACATGTTTCAGTTTTATCAGCAAGAATCCATGTGAATGACTTGTCCCATTTGCTCTGGGATTCTGGAGTTTTAAGTGGGCCAGGGTTTTTGAAGTGTTGAAAGATATTATAAAGCACTTACAAGTATTCAGCTAGTCAGACTGCTCAATTAGCTGAACATTTATAACCTCAAAATTTTGACAGAGCATGATTCATGTAGGAATGACCCCTTGGACAACAGATGGCTTTATTGTAGGTATGCTTGAGAGAAAGCACACAAAGCAATGTGATCTGAGGGAATAAAAATGGAACGTATAGAGAAAGTAAAATTGAACTTAGAAGCATGGATTGTACTCTTAAATAAAGGAAATTGTTGAAAAATTTAGCTGATATATTTTTAATGATAGGGTGTTTTTTAAATGTTTTATTTGAGAGTGTTTAAGACCCTCACTTATGGGACACTCCACAAAAACAAAATAGACCAAAATTAATATCTGCTTAATATCTAAGCAACCTGTCCTAACTCAGATTATAAACCTAAATTAAGTATTTAGAAAACAATAAAAGTAAAAGGGTTTGGGGAGTAAGAACCACCATGTTAACCAAAAACCTAAATCCATAACATTTTAATTTCTTGTTTTTTTCTTTTTTTTCCTGTAGTTGTTAGGTGCTTATATTCTGGAAAGTATTCTGGAGAAGCATTAATTCATATTTTAGGGTGATATTTTTACCACTAAAATATATCAAGTTTTGATTAAGAGGGTTTTATCAGTTTTTAAAGGAGAATCAAAGGTGATGTAAATAAAAACATATACTTTCAAGTATCTGCAGTATTTCTTAAAACTGAAGTTAATACCACATAGAAATTCACTTTGGAGAAATAAACATCAGATCTCCAAAAATGCTTGACATGAATCTGTAGAACAAATGCAAAATGTCCCTCTCATTTGGAGCCTATTATGGTACACATTATACTGGTATAACTCTTTTTTCTTCTCTATTCTTTTTTCCTTTCCTTTCCTTTCCTTTCCTTTCCTTTCCTTTCCTTTCCTTTCCTTTCCTTTCCTTTCCTTTTTTCTTAACTTCCCAGGAGCACAAAACTACTCACATTACCAGAAAAATTTCATGGAACAAGAAGCAATAAACAATTTCTCCCAAAGGTCCAAAAAAAAAAAAAAAAAAAGTAACTCCAATGAGAAAAAAACAGAAAGCAGAAAAACCATCAGGGAACAGGAAAGAGAAGAGGACACAGGACACTCATGCCCCTGCCAGTGCTCATTGCAGACATGTCCTGACCCCTCAGAAGAGTGTGCCCGTTGGTGTTCAGGAAAGCCAGGAGTGGTCATATGTGGGTGATTAGATTTTCCACACTTAACTGCTCCATTTCATAGATGGACCACCAGAGCTCCTATGGGGCAGTATGAGGACTGCTCTCTGACTCTACCGAGTTAGCAATAGGTAAAAACAGCATAGTCCTTAAATTCAGCACCTCCTCACAACTGTTGCTTGGTTATTAAAGTCATAATAAAGTAGTATTCCTGCTTATCAAGTTTTCTAAAATAAATATTAAAAAATTAGCAATGAACAATCAGTAAGGACAAAAAATGAATTAGCTTATACATTTTTCCCTTTACTTAGTTACTTCTCCCCTTAACACTATTAAGCAAGAAGCATTTATGGACTAAAATGCTCATTCTCAACTAATTGTTTATACAAACTGTAAATGTACACTTTAATATTTTCATGCTTCTTTGGTCCTCATTACAACTCTGTAGACCAGGTTATTATTTTTCTTATCCTCATTTTATAGATGAACCTGAAGTTTAAAGAAAATAATTTATCAAAAATCAAACAGCAGGTACAGACTAAAGCCAATATTAAATACAGAACTTCTGCCTGTAAATTACAGTCCACCTCCTTTAATCATGCATCTATTAACCATAACGACTCCAAATAAATATTCTTCTAAAAAATAATGTATGACAAGACCTATTATCCACCCAACAGGGACACATACTAAAAATATAATTCTTCAGTAATTCTCTGGGTGATCTTGTAAAAATGTATCAGTGCTCTGAAGATCATTGTTTATACATGCAAAATGTTTGTTCAATGTTCCTAATTTGCATGACCCAGCAAGTCAGAAAAAGATCATACTCCAGCATCTTAGACATTCACTATTAATTCCTCAAAACTTTTCTTTATATATGGTTTTTCTTTTCCTAGTTTGAAGATTAAGAAAACCCATTAGGAAATTTAGCTGTTACAAGTAAAACTGAACTAAAAGAAGAAGAAACCAGGAACAAGAGCGAGAGAACGAGATCTAACAATGACGCTAGGTTTGGGACGTTATTTAATCAAAGTATTAGTTGGAGAAAAAAATCAAACACTGTGCTCTGTGGGCACGCATAGCATTTCTATGTACAAGAATGATTTAAAGTTGGCATTGGCTATAAATATTGTCCATGAATGAACTTTTAGAATTAAAAACAAAAACAAACACAACACAGCATTACTGATAGNCGCTAGGTTTGGGACGTTATTTAATCACAGTATTAGTTGGAGAAAAAAATCAAACACTGTGCTCTGTGGGCAAGCATAGCATTTCTATGATTTAAAGTTGGCATTGCCTATAAATATTGTCCATGAATGAACTTTTAGAATTAAAAACAAAAACAAACACAACACAGCATTACTGATAGAAAATACAATTTAAATGCAGAACAGTTAATTAGCAAGCATGGAATATTCCACAAATTACTTACAAGGACAAGCTAAGCCCTATCAAGGCTTCTGTGGTCTCCTTCTAGGTGAGATATTCGTTGTCACTGTATAGATTTTTTGCCTTTCTGCTAAATGTTCCATGGCTTTCTTGACAAGACTGAATGTAAGTTATTCTTATAAAATACCAGAACTGTCATAATTATGATTTTTAGTATTATCCAAATTAATTGCAACTTCCAGCAGTGACACGGACTAAAATAGCAAGAGCTGCTGGTGATCTAAAACTACTCTCAGCATGTCCCAGCGAGTACTTGGCCAGGAGCACATGTCGCTTAAAAAAAGCACGTAACCCTTTAGACCCGACAGTCAATTAAGGCCTTGGTAGAAATGTCAGCCATAAGAATGAAAAGACCTTTCAATTATTTACATACAATTTTCCTCTAATTAGTGAGAACTGATTTTAATTTTTTCCCCCTCTTTCCTCAAACAGGACCATATGGGATCAAGTTTAGAAGCGCAGCTGCTTCATTAAAGACAGAGAGAAAATGAGAGCAAGAGCGAGGGCCAGGAGAGAGAGAGGTAGTTTTTCTTGTCAATCAGACCTCACGATTCTTAAGAGAGACGGGGTCAAAATGCTGATTAGCTTTGCAGTCTTTAAAGATTCGTAAGGAACTTAGGGAGCAGCGGCCGGGCTGATGATGGAAAACAATACAACATTTTCAAAAATGCCTGACAAAGAAAGTACAAAAATAATCAGCAGAGTGTAGTGTCCCAAGCGCCTGGTGTCTCTGTGGTACAAGAGATCTACTGTTCTACTTTGATTAGGTAGTTGTATGGCTTGCCAAATAACTGTACATGTACATAAAAATATAGAGAGATAATGATTTAAATATAGTATAGTCAAAATCATATCTTAAAATTACTTTTGTAAAGCAATTTGGAAAAGACTTTTGAAATATATGAGTAGAAATGACTCTGGAGTAAGTGTAAGTACTATCCAATCTCTAGTATCTACCTGGAACTGACATATCTTTGGGGCACCGTTTGGGAAAACCTTCACAAAAGCACATACATTTCATTTTTTTATTCTATGGAATGGACATTAATGAAATAAAATTTCATTTTGCTGTTGTTTTCATTTTATTTCTAGATTTGAGGAGATCTATCTTCAGAGGAAAGGATGTTCTGAGTCTTTCTAATTACATTACCTCTTTAATATAACTTTTTAAAGTGTTTTTAGATCAGCTTATGAGGAGAGACTTAGACATAGTTACACTTTCAAAAGTAGAATTTGAAAACACATTACCTTTCAGAGCCTAATTTATTTGTATTTATTTGTTTCCAAATGTTATCTTGGAATTTCCACATGGGAATTTCCAAATGAGGTAGCAGGCATATGATATTTCTCTAGCAGTTTTTACACGATGCTGACAGTAAGAAAGATTGGCATGAAAGAAAACATTAAGCATTCACAGTTTTGTTTCCATTTATCCTGACATTGTTATTTAAGACAAACTACCTAAACTTTCTTAAAATCCCAACGTGTGCACAGGAGCCCAGCAGTGCTCTCCGTCTGCCACACGTGGCTTTAATTCAAATAAGAAGTAATTTCACCATCTGACTACAGGTTAACTATCCCCAGAAAATCCTCCTGCATTCCCTGTACCACTGTGTGAAGATAGGCCCACACCAAAAAACAGAACATTCAACACTGAACCGAAAACACCCAGGGAAAGTCAGAACGTACAGGGAACAGCTTCTGTCAGCTAATAGGATTCCTTTTTGTGCTAATAGGATGGGACAAAAACATCACTTGATTCAGTTGTGTGGGCAGGGAAGTAGGCTCTTAAGAACCTAGGAGTATGTGCAGATTTTGCAGAGAATGGTAATGGCTTTCTCTTTCTAGTTTCTCCCATCTTTAGACTGAGCCATTATGGAGAAATACAAAAACACTGTAGAAGAATTCAATCTGGAGTTCTGGGACAGAGAGGGGCTGCCCTTGGAAAACTTCTATCCTAAGGGATTGCCAGTATATTTCAATACAACAGTCTCCAATGCCACCCACAAGCTTGTGTAACCTCATGAAGGGCCGTAGCTGCCAGCTGACTTTGTGAAGATCAAGTCCATTGGCCCACACATTCTCTTCTCTCAAGCTCCTGGAAGAGTTACCTGTCTTCTGTCAAATGCCTTCTGTCCCCTTTCTACCATCAGTCACTTCTAGTTCAGAGAAAGTTTCCCCTAGTCCTGAAGCTGTTGACTAATGAATTCTTGACTCTCCTATCCTTCACATACCAGTAAAATCAAAGAATCATAGTGTTATTCAAAACTAGGGTCTTGGGCAACTGTCATTTTACAATGGGCTGTGTGAGAATGGTTTCCTTTTAACTAGTCCCCATGATTTATTCCAGATTCTTCCAATTTAAGTCTATGTCATATGCCAGAAGATTTTTCTAAAGTGAAACATTTCCTATTTTTTTAAATTTTCTTTCCTAGTTTAAGTCTTCCACGGCTCCTCCCTACCTGTATTTATAACAGTGATCTCGAACACAACACATGCTCCAAAAACACCATACTATGCTGTTCACCTTCAATATGTTAGACTTGCTATTTCTAAAACACCCCCTGAAGAAGGTCTGCTAGAATAGGGGTCTTTCTCTCAAACCACTCCACTCCATTTTTTGCAGATTGCTAACCAGTATAAGCAGAGCCTGATTCTGGAGTGAAGAACAGAAATAAAAAATAAAAATAACAAAAGGAAAGAAGCATGGAAATGAGAAAGAAAAGAGAAGACAGGATTTCTTTGCAAATTCTGAGGAGATGGCCTAGTAGGTGTCAGTAGCAGTGAGACTGAATGGGAGGTCAGGGTGGGAGGGATTAACAACGCACTGCACAAGACAGGCTTCCTAGGCATGTCTTCTGTGCCATTGCACAATCAGAAGGGCCTCAGATTTGGTTCACGATCTGTTTTCACCATCTTGAAATTCTTAATTTTATTTTTGAACTTGTGTTTTATAACTGAAATCTAACAAGACAATTGAGCATTCAAGAGTAGAGATATACTCAATATGTGGGTCCACTGTTCCTTGATTCCCCATAAGCACAGAATTTTGAGAGCCTCACAGTGTGGCAATTCATTGACATTGTGAGTATAAGCTAAATGTGTCATGTCTACAACTGAGTCATTGGGTGCTGACAGCTCCAAGAGGCCATGCTTTCCCTGAGAACCAGAACATACTTCAAACACAGAAAAAACACAATGATGTTCTAAGAAACACAGTGACTGAAGAACCCTCTCACATCCTTCCTTTCTTATGTTACTTCCTTGAATTAGCCAACCACTTCAGCTAAAAATATTGACAGAGACGGGAAGGGAGAAATAGAGCAAGCCATAAGTCCTTTTCCTTTCAGTCTCTCGTTACCCATCAGTAAGCCAAAGGCAAAGGCTGTTGGTAACAATGCGTGCGTATAGACATAAATGATACAGTTTTCTTTTGTGCAGCACCTCTGCTGTTCTAGAAAGAATGAAATACATATGCACATGCAGGCTATGAAATGTGAATTGCACAACAAGTAATTTCACATACTAGTCAAATGATCTTAGGTTTGCATTTAAAACTGGCACTGTAGCATATAAAGATGAATAGCAAAATTCATGTTAAAGTTTTAATGTTTCTTTACTTAGAACATTAAAAGCAAATAAAAAAAAAAACAACAACAACACCATGGCAAACTGAGAGAGACCATAGAAGAAGGAAAAACCTTTATATTTAAGGAACTTTAACACCACTTTTTCCTTGCTCTCAAACAAGAGGCCCTGCATTTTCATTTTGCGCTGGGCCCTACAAATGATATAGGTTGCCCTGCCACTTCATTACCTCCAATTCTCATTTTGGGTTCCACAGTTGGATTGAGTTTATTATTCAAATCACAAGTAAAAGACTACCTGATACATTCTCCTCTATCTTGTGACTTGACAAATTAGTTCTAGGACCAGTTGAGGTATGGAGTAAATGCCCCCTTTTTGCCATGATTGCGACATAGTCAGAATCCTGGCTGGAGGTGTGGGGTTGTGAAAGAGTGGTTCAACCCGGGAGAAAAATTCCAATATAGCATGTTTTCAACAATTTTTCAAGGTAATATATTCACATGACGGTTGTTAGAACCATGGGGGAGAGCCACCTAAGGACCCTCTGTGAAGAGCTCAATTAAAATATCAATTTTGAGAATATGAGGTCTATGGATCCCTGCCTGGCTGGTCTTATTTCCTTTACAGGCACTTTCTTGAGTGCAAAAATGCCAGCACCCAACATAGTGACCAATGTGGAGTAAATACACAAAGGAACAGGTGAAAAATAAATCCTGGATTTCCCGTGGTCGCACAATTTATGACAGATGTAAGTATGAAAATAATGCCCTCCTCACTTAGTTTGATCTAAGTTTTTTTATTCACTGAAAACAAAACTGAAGGAAAAATAGGTAAAACAACAGTTATGCAGATAAATAATAAGAAAAAATTATCTTCTTTTAAATTTGGGATCTCTTGCCTTGCCTTGCTAAGAACCAGGAGTGACTGTGGAGAATTTCTCTGCAGTATTGAAGAAATGGGGCAGGGGTGGAAGGGGGCAGGGAGGAAGAGTGGAGGGCAGGGAGACTGAGCAGCTGCAGTAGGCAAGTGGAGAGGGGGAGACCTCCCAGGCAGCTCAGGAGGTAGTGACATTGCAGAAATGTCTAAAGGGGATATTTCAATGATAAAATTCTCTCCTGCTCCATCTTAAAATAAAATCTACATTTTCTTGGTAATGTTTTAATGTAAGTGGATTTGCATATGTGAGGAAGGCTGGGGCTGGGGTAAGCATTGAAAAGGAGGTGGGTTGGAAGGAAGCTCCAAAGAAGAGGACTGGGAAAGAGATGACACCACTTTGACTTATACAGATTTTAAAGATTGTCTTTAGCATTTAAGAGACGGGGAAAATTAGTTTATTTACCATTTAATATTCTCAGCCTTCCTGATAACTTTTGGCTGTTCACATTGACTTATTTCTGGGCACATATTCAACTTCCCTCATTCCTTTGCCCTCTCCGAAGGAAAGAACTAATTCCAGTGTCTCCAGTTTTACCATCTAGCATTTTGTCCAGCAAATGGACTCCTTGGAAAGATGATGAAAGAGAAATTTCAGTAGAGATTTGTGGCAAAGGCAGAGAATATTTTCGTCATAAAGGGAAAGTCTGTTTCCCTGGCCACCTTCAATGGCCTATTTCCTGGGCTCTAAATATAGAGCACCAGGGCTTTCCTCACACCTGACCCTGATGCTGCCAGCTGGGAGATTGGGTCTCTATTCCAATATAAACTCTACATGTAAACAATATGCCTCAGCCACTTTTTCAATATAGGCATTTTTCTTTTTTTTCTTAAAACATATGCTGGGCGCCTGGGTGGCTCAGTTGGTTAGGCAACTCGCTTCAGCTCAGGTCATGATCCCAGGGTCCCAGGATCAAGTCCAGCATCGAGCTCCCTGCGCAGTGGGAAGTCTGCTTCTCCCTCTGACCCCTCCCCCACCTCGTGCTCTCTCTCTCACTCCCCCTCTCTCAAATAAACAAAGAAATAAATAAAAATCTTTAAAAAAAAATTCTAATGGTATATTGTTAAAGTGAAATATTTGCTGTTCCTTGTAAGTTTCTAGGTTTAAGCTACAATTTCTATTATTAATAAGTGAAAAAGAAAAAGGTGTTTTTGGGCTGCCTCTGTATTTTGAACACTAGCACACAGTGTCTCAGGTTTGAGAACCTTATTTTCTGGACTGAGCAGCCACTAGCGGTCACTTGCCTCACAAAGAGATGAATCACTATGACTCTAAATGGAACTCATAGGCAATCACTCACAATACTTGCCTTAGGTTGATTCATGGTACATCAGCCCTTAAGCCCCAGGGGCCTCACCTGTCCCTGTGGCCTGAAGAAACCATTTGTGGTTTTGATCACATGTGATTTTCTTCTGCCTCTAGCTTCCCCTTTCTGGTCAATCCATCATACACAGACAAAGTCAGCTTTCTACAACACAAATTATATTGTGTTATTTCCTGCTCAGAAGCCTTCCAAGACTCCCCACTGATTTCAGAAGAATCCAAACCTCTTAGCATAGCAGTCAAAACCTTTCATAATCAGAACTCAGTCTTCCCATCTAGTACCTTCTCTTTCTGTCCCTCCCCTTTCCTATACTTCTCTGCCCTTTCTATAAATATATTTTTAAATACTCCTGTAATTCTAGTTAGCAGTTAGTCATGGGATCAGGGATGTTCATTGACTCTTTCACTTAGTATTAGACATTAAGCCATATTTTTTTCTTCAGGTGCAAAATACAGTGATTCATACATCACCCTGTTAAGCCTTACTTCTTTATTCTTGTATTGATAGAAGGAGAAGAGGCTGGTTGAATAATACCTATTCAGCCAAATGTTGTTCATCTAATTTTTATTTGAGACATTTGATAAAAATGCAGATTTTTCAGCACCACCTTAGACCTAAATCAGAATCTTTGGAAATGGGATATGAAATCTGAAGGTTAAGCAAGTTTTTCATGTCTATCTAATACCCCAGAGTTTGGATACTCCATGTATTTGACATTAAAAGCAATAGCATTTGCCTTGATAGTATCTTTTTTATCTTAGTCATCTCTATGTCACTCAAACATTAATATCCTGCCAGTACCTTCTATGTATCCTTTAAGGCATACATTTCCCAAAATAGATGTAGTTCTCCAGGGCTCACTACTGATTGAACAAGAAAAAGAAGGCTGAAAAATACCAATAAATATCCCAAAAGATAAAGGAAATGTGCCAGAATGCTGAGGGTTTGCTAGGATTCAGTGACTAGAGTTGAAAATGTTTGACTTCTAAGGAAGCCTTCAAGGAGATACACTGTTTTAAGGACAAGAAAATCATTCCAACTTTGGAAATGCACAAAAGCAAAGCATGTGGAAGATTCACGAACCCTGATTAAGTTGAGTCTATCTTAATATGTGATGAGAAAGAGAGAGTTAGACATGGGGAAGAAAGTGAGCCTTCATAGGTAGAATGGCTAGAAGCACACAATTTGAGGATTTTTTTTTAATTTAATTTTATTATATTGTGTTAATCACCATACAGTACATCCCCAGATTCCGATGTAAAGTTTTGATGCTTCATTAGTTGCGTATAACACCCAGTGCACCATGCAATACGTGCCCTCCCTACTACCCATCACCAGGCTATCCCCTTCCCCCACCCCCTCCCCTCTGAAGTCCTCAGTTTGCCTCTCACAGTCCATAGTCTCTCATGTTTCATTCCCCCCTCTGATTACCCCCCTTTTCTTTATCCCTTTCTTCCCCTACCGATCCTCCTAGTTCTTATGTTCCATAGATGAGAGAAATCATATGATAATTGTCTTTCTCTGCTTGACTTATTTCACTTAGCATTATCTCCTCCAGTGCCGTCCATGTTGCAGCAAATGTTGAGAATTCGTTCTTTCTGATAGCTGAGTAATATTCCATTGTATATATGGACCACAGCTTCTTAATCCAGTCATCTGTTGAAGGGCATCTCGGCTCCTTCCATGATTTGGCTATTGTGGACAATGCAGCTATGAACATTGGGGTGCATATGGCCCTTCTCTTTACTACGTCTGTATCTTTGGGGTAAACACCCAGTAGTGCAATGGCTGGGTCATAGGGTAGTTCAATTTTTAACTTTTTAAGGGACCTCCACACTGTTTTCCAGAGTGGCTGTACCAACTTGCATTCCCACCAACAATGTAGGAGGGATCCCCTTTCTCCACATCCTCTCCAACAATTGTTGTTTCTTGCCTTGTCTATCTTTGCCATTCTAACTGGCGTAAGGTGGTATCTCAGTGTGGTTTTGATTTGAATTTCCCTGATGGCTAATGATTTTGAACATTTTTTCATGTGTCTGTTAGCCATTTGTATGTCTTCATTGGAAAAGTGTCTGTTCATATCTTCTGCCCATTTTATGATTTGTTTATTTGTTTCTCGTGTATTGAGTTTGAGAAGTTCTTTGTAGATCTTGGATACCAGTCCTTTATCTGTGGTGTCCTTTGCAAATATATTCTCCCATTCCGTGGGCTGTCTCTTAGTTTTTTTGACTGTTTCCTTGGCTGTGCAGAAGCTCTTTATCCTGATAAAGTCCCATAAGTTCATTTTATCTTTTATTTCTCTTGCCTTTGGAGATGTGTCGTGAAAAAGGTTGCTCTGGCCGATGTCATAGAAGTTGTTGCCTATGTTCTCCTCTAGAATTTTGATGGATTCCTGTCTCACATTGAGGTCTTTCATCCATTTGGAGTTTATTTTTGTGTATGGTGTGAGAGAGTGGTCAAGTTTCATTCTTTTGCATGTAGCTGTCCAATTTTCCCAGCACCATTTATTGAAGAGACTGTCTTTTTTCCACCGGATGTTTTTTCCTGCTTTATCAAAGATTAGTTGCCCAAAGAGCCGAGGGTCCATTTCTGGGTTCTCTATTCTGTTCCATTGGTCGATGTGTCTGTTTTTGTGCCAGTACCATGCTGTCTTTGTGATCACAGCTTTGTAGTACAGCTCGAAATCCGGCATTGTGATGCCCCCAGCTTTGTTTTTCCTTTTCAACAGTTCCTTGGAGATTCGGGGCCTTTTCTGGTTCCATACAAATTTAAGGACTATTTGTTCCAGTTCTTTGAAAAATGTCCTCGGTATTTTGATCGGGATAGCATTGAAAGTGTAGATTGCTCTGGGTAGTATGGACATTTTAACTATGTTAATTCTTCCAATCCATGAGCATGGAATATTTTTCCATCTTTTTATGTCTTCCTCAATATCTTTCAAAAGTGATCTATAGTTTCTAGCATATAGGTCCTTTACGTCTCTGGTTAAGTTAATTCCAAGGTAACGCATGGTTTTTGGTGTTATTGTAAATGGGATGGATTCCCTAATTTCTCTTTCTTCAGTCTCGTTATTCGTGTATAGAAATGCAACTGATTTCTGGGCATTGATTTTGTATCCTGCCACCTTACTGAATTGTTCTATAACTTCTAATAGTTTGGGAGTGGATTCCTTTGGGTTTTCCATATAGAGTATCATGTCATCTGCAAAGAGAGACAGTTTGACTTCTTCTTTGCCGATTTGGATACCTTTGATCCCTTTTTGTCTTCTGATTGCTGTTGCAAGGACTTCTAGTACTATGTTGAATAATAGTGGCGAGAGTGGGCATCCTTGTCGTGTTCCTGATCTTAAGGGAAAGGCTTCCAGCTTTTCCCCATTGAGAATAATGCTTGCAGTAGGCTTTTCATAGATGGCTTTTATGAGATTGAGAAATGTACCCTCTATTCCTACACTCTGAAGGGTTTTAATCAGGAAAGGATGCTGTATTTTGTCAAATGCTTTTTCTGCATCAATTGAGAGGATCATATGGTTCTTGAGTCTTTTCTTGTTGATATGATGTATCACATTGATTGATTTGCGAGTGTTGAACCATGCTTGCATCCCAGGTATGAATCCCACTTGGTCATGATGGATAATCCTTTTAATGTACTGTTGGATTCTATTAGCAAGGATCTTGTTGAGGATTTTGGCATCCATATTCATTAGAGAAATCGGTCTGTAATTCTCCTTTTTGAGGGGGTCTTTGCCTGGTTTGGGGATCAAGGTAATATTAGCCTCATAGAATGAGTTTGGTAGCTTTCCTTCTGTTTCTATTTTTTGAAATAGCTTTAGGAGAATAGGTATTATTTCTTCTTTGAATGTTTGGTAGAATTCCCCAGGAAAACCGTCTGGGCCTGGAGTTTTATTATTTGGAAGGTTGTTTATCACTGACTCAATTTCTTCATAGTTAATTGGCCTATTTAAGAAATCTATTTCTTCCTGTTTCAGTCTTGGTAGTTTATAGGTTTCCAGGAAGGCCTCCATCTCTTCCAGATTGTTTAGTTTTTTGGCATATAGCTGTTGATAAAAGTTTCTAATAATCCTTGCAATTTCAATGGTGCTGGTCGTGACCTCTCCCTTTTCAGTCATAATTTTAATAATCTCAGTCCTTTCTCTTTGTTTTTGGACAAGTTTTGCCAGTGGTCTATCAATTTTATGGATTCTCTCAAAGAACCAGCTTCTAGTCCTGTTGATCTGCTCTACTGTGGTTCTGGTCTCTAATTCATTGATTTCTGCTCTAATCTTGGTCAACTCCTTCCTTGTCAGTGGGTTAGGCCTGTCCCTCTGTTGCTGTTCCAGTTTCTTGAGGTGAGAATATAGAAACTGCATTTTAGATTTTTCTATTCTTTTGAGTGAGGCTTGGATGGCTATGTATTTCCCCCTTAGGACTGCCTTTGCAGTATCCCATAGGTTTTGGACCGTTGTGTATTCATTCTCGTTGGTCTCCATAAATTGTTTAATTTGTTTTTTGATTTCCTGGTTTATCGAGTCATTCTTGAGCAGGATGGTTCTTAGCCTCCAAGTGTTTGAGTTTCTTCCAGGTTTTTCCTTGTGGTTGAGTTCCAATTTCAGAGCGTTGTGGTCTGAGAATATGCAGGGGATAATTTCAATCTTTTGGTATTGGCTGAGACCTGTTTTGTGTCCCAGAGCATGATCTATTCTTGAGAATGTTCCATGGGCATTTGAATAGAATGAGTATTCTTTGGTTCTGGGGTGTAGTGTTCTATATATATCTATGAGGTCCAACTCGTCGAGTATGGCATTCAAAGCCTTTGATTCTTTGCTTAGTTTTTGCCAGGGTGTTCTGTCTATTTCTGATAGTGGGGTGTTGAGGTCCCCTACTATTACTGTGTTCTTATCTATATGTCTCTTTATTTTGGTTAAGAGTTGGCTTGTGTATCTTGCTGCTCCCCTGTTGGGGGCATATATATTAATAATTGTCATATCCACTTGTTGAATACTTCCTTTAAGAATAATATAGTGCCCTTCTGTATCTCTCTCTATGGCCTCTAGTTTAAAATCCAGTCTATCTGATATGAGAATTGCTACTCCAGCTTTCTTTTGAGGTCCATTTGCGTGGAAGATGGTACTCCATCCCCTTACTCTAAGTCTGAATGCATCTTTGGGTTCAAAATGAGTCTCTTGTAGACAGCAAATGGATGGGTCATGTCTTTTTATCCAATCTGCAACCCTGTGGCGTTTTATGGGAGAGTTTAAGCCATTTAGATTGATAGAGATTATTGACAGATATGATTTTAATGATGCCATTTCTCTTTAAAGTCTTTGTATCGGTTGTGACTTGCTGCTCTGTATCACTCTTGGGGCCTTTTTACCTTTATAGAGCCCCCCTTAATATCTCCTGTAGGGCTGGTTTCGTGGTTACGAAATTGGTTAATGATTGGCGATTTTGGAACGTCTTTATTTCTCCATCAATTCTGAATGACAGCTTTGCTGGATAAAGGATCCTTGGCTGCATGTTTTTCTCTGAAAGAGCTTTAAAAATGCCCCCCCAAGCCTTTCTCTCATTCCAGGTCTCTGTAGACAGGTCTGACGTAATCCTGATACCTTTGCCTTGGTACGTGAGAAATTTCTTTGCCCTGGCCGCTTTCAATACTGTATCCTTGGATCTAATATTTGCGAATTGCACTATGACATGCCGTGGCGTAGGTTTGTCCTGGTTGAGCTTGGATGGGGTCCTCTCTGCCTCTTGGACACGAATGCTTGTTTCCCTTGCTAGATTAGGGAAGTTTTCAGCTACAATTTGTTCAAATATCTCTTCTAGACCTCTGTTTTTCTCCACCCCTTCAGGGATGCCGATGATTCTGACATTGGATCGTTTCATAGAGTCAGTAATCTCCCGTAATCTACATTCGTGGGCGTGGATTTTTTTAAGACCAGCTTCTATTTTCGTTTTTTCTTCTACTAACCCATCCTCCAATTCGCTAACGCGTTCCTCTGCCTCGGTGACCCTGGCCGTCAGAGCCTCTAGTTTTGACTGTATTTGGCCCACTGAGTTTTTAATTTCTGTCAGATTCGCTCTCATTTCTGCCCTTAGGGATTCTATATTCTCAGCAACGCTTTCTCTGATGCTTTTTTCAAGTTTACTCATCATCTTGACCATTGTTGCTCTGAATTCCATTTCTGATAATTGGGATACATCCGTATGTATTAATTCTGTGGCCGAGGCCAATTCTGTGGCAGAGGCCACAGACTCATTATCTTTTCTTTGCTGGGGGGGGATAGGGAATTCATTTAACATTTATTAGACCTGATTGAGCAGCAATATAATTCTAAGAAATATGAAGTCGTCCAGTGACAATAACTGATATTCACACAACAATTATTTATTGAATGGCTTATATACATGCTAGTCACTGTTTCGGGCGCCAAGAATTCAGCAGTGAAGAAAACAGACCAAATAAGCCCATACCATCAGAAAGATAAACAGTAAACATTCAGACTGACTCCCAGCATCTTTTCCATCCTTTTTGTACTGAGTAGCAGCAATACAGTATAAAGAATTTTCCTCCACTCAAGTGGTGGGCCAATCTCGCTAAAGGCAACCCTCTCTTGCCAATGGTTGCTTGAGGAAAGGGGCTTATGATCCAATTCTGAGTAATATGATCAAAAAAAATGTTTGCTGGAGCCTAATAAAGGCACAGGAAATCAATTTTCCTTTCCTATTGGATGAAGAAGAAACATATGACCTCAATTTCTTACAGGAGGGGATCTATCTTTGGATGAAACCAACACTGTTATTGAAGGAAAAGAGATATAGAAAGAACTTGCTGAATCAACCTTCCAAGAAGCCTACACCATCTCTGGGCTTTTTCTTATATGAACTAATTCTTTTTATTTTTACTGATACAAAATATATCTTAACTGATACACATACGTAACAATTTTTACATACCTCATTTGATCCTCAATACCTTCTTCAAGACGAATATTCTCTGCTAATAAAGTATAAAAGAAAAAGCTTAAAAGTGAAGAAAATATTAGAAAATTTTTACCAAAGCCCAAGCGGGAGGTTTGGGGATTTAGAAATATATGATATGGAAGCAAAGTAATAGTCATGGAGCATCTCCTGTGTGCTGAATATTCTGATAAGCATTTCACAGATTATCTAATTTTAGTTTTTATGACAACTCTATAAGTTTATTATTATCATTATTTTATAAATGAGTAAACTGAAGGCCAAAGAGAGTTTAAGGAATTTACCCCAGGTCACAATGTGCAGCAAAAATTTCAAATTCAGATTTCTGGTCAGCACATTCTATGCTCTTTCCACTTTGCCACAAACTACTTCTTGTGAGAAAGCCTTTCCTGTGAGTAAGGTCTCATAGAGGAGTAGTCATCAGGGCTTGGTAACGTGAGAATTTAAATAAAGGAACATTGGAGGAAGATATGTGAGTCCTCGTGATTGTAACAACAGCGTGGTAACAGTCAAAACAATGAGACATTGAGAATAAAGCTGTGATAAAAGATAACCAAATGGTATTTGTGGGCATTTCAAATACAGTGAATATAGGGTTATTAGCATATTGCACAGGGATCAGAAATTAATCTTTGGGCAAGTCCATTGAGGGATGTGAGAATAGGAGGACACAGCAAAATAAAAGAGAATAAAAAGAATGAGAAAACCTGGCTCAACTATAGGCAAAATCAAATGCTAGATGCCTGAAAGAAGAGTTTAGGAAGAATATGGAGAAAGCCTGTCAAAATGAAAAATGAACTAATTCATCATTACAGTTTGAACTCTCAGAGTCAAGATGTAGAGTGGTAAATGGTTGAACCAGGTTTGTCTGCCTATTAATTCGAGTAAAAATGTGCCTGGGAAAATACACCAAAATTCAGAAGTTAACAAAGATTAGACCTCCAATTCCTCCACATCCTGATACAATAAGTTTCCTGTTGTTTAGAGGAGAAGAGAATGTGGAAAGGAACTTATTAGGTGCCTGTTTTGAGGTAGATTCTAATAAGAACTTCACATATAATTTTTGACCCACCCTGTTGCATGGATCTTAGAATAAAGCTTCACCATAAAAGCTGTAGAGATGTGATGGACACTTAATCCTCACAATAATCATGTGGGATTATTGTGTTAGCTTCTGTTTTACAATCGAAGAAGGGAGGCTCAGAAGGATTAAGTTAGTAGCCATAGGTTATGGGGTGAAATCAGGATTGGAACATAGGTTTACATAACTACAAAGCTGTGTTTATCCACTTCTTGTAGACCTTTCAACCACGTTTTATTTAAAATAGTCCTTCCATAAGGAAAAAAAAAAGTAAAGTGAAAGATTGAGAGGCAATAAATAATACCATATATTTATTCACAAGAGCAAATTCATTTAGCTTAGTCACTGTACTCTTTATTGTACCTTGTAATTAGCACAAGAATAACAGCATAGGGACTTTATCAACTTTGTCAAGAGAATTACCCTGAGAATAGAGGCTCCTCTGTACCCATCCTAACAAAGCTTAAAAGCAAATGTTAAAACTGATTCCAAAACAATGTATATGTATGCTATAATAAAGACTAAAGAAAAAAAATCTGGCACCAGAAAAACAAAATTTACATCTGACATCAAATCAAAACTTACCAACCAGACAAAGAACCTGGGTAATACAATCCATATTGAAGAGAAAAATCAATCAATAAAAACAGACCCAGCAATGACAAAGATGATAGAATAAGCACATCAGGACATTCAAACAGCTGTTATAGAATTAAAGCAACAGAATATCAGTGAATGACGGACAATGTCAAGTAGAACAATGTATTTGTAATTGCAGGACAATTACAATAATGCAGAACTGAATCCATTTTATGAACCGCTGATTATGTTTGGTACTACTTCAATTTAAAGTACAATGGATGTGTAAATACTGATCGCTTACCTTATGTCAAATATGATAGTAATTCATGTAAGATATGAAGAGCAAGATACCTAATATCCCTACTCTAAAGAATTGAACAATCCCTTCAGTGCATAAGGCAAGTAGAAGTTTTGCTATATGTCTGGTACGAGACAGAATATATGAGACCACATAAAGAAGAATAAAATTTAAGAGCTGGGCTTAGAGAAATGCTTTGTGTAGGAGGGGACATTTCAGCTGGATATTTGAGAGAGAGTAGAAATATGAGTCATAGTTATGGGGCACAGAAAATAGATTCTGGTTGTAAATAGTTATTAAGAATAAATGCAAGGGTGCAAGAGAATTAGATGTATGTTTTAAGAGTGGTAAGTGATATAGTGCCTTACATTAATTCAGGAAGGAGGCATATCAGTTCAGAATGTCAGAAAGGGAGCTAGTATAGGTGCAGTCCTGGTACCTCCCTATTAATGTTTACTTCCTTTACCAATTATTACAGGAAATGTAAGAATATTGGAAATGTCGTCTTTACGTTGTACTGGTGAGTGTATTTGTTTTTTAGGGCTGCCATTACAAAATAGTTCAACCTGGGTGGCTTAAACAACAGAAATTCATTGTCTCTGTTTTGGAGGCTGGAAGTCCAAGATATAGATGCGGACAGGGTTGTTTCCTTCTGAAGACTGTGAGGGAGAATCTGTTCTATGCCTCTTTCCCAGGTTCTGGTGGTTTTCTAGCCACCCTTGTCTTTCCTTCGCTTATAGATGCAATGTCTGTCTTCATCTTTACATGGTATTCTCCCTGTGTGACCTATGTGTCCACATTTCTCCGTTTTGTAAGCACACGGTCATATTGGATTAGGAGCCCCCTCTTATCTAGTATGACCTCATCTTAACTAATTGTATTCCAAATAAGGTCACATTCTGAGGTATTGGGGATAAAGGCTTCAACATATGAATTTTAGAGGGGCACAATTCATCCTAGAACAGTGAGGAAATATTGGAGGCTTTGTCATAGGAGAGGGTCTTGAACAGAATTGCCCTTTAGCAAGAGTGATCTGGCAGCTGTGTGTGAATCAGTCTTTGAAAGTCTAGTCTTTCCTTCTTCTTTTGCTCTATATCCAAATACACAAATACACTGTAACCAAGCAGTGCCTACACTCACCACACCTTTTCATCTATCTCTGCCCTTGCCTATGCTATTCCCACTCCTGGAATTTCTCTGTCCCATTCATGACTAACTCCTACTCTTCCCTCAACACTTATCTCAAATGTTTCACTCATGTCCATAATACATAGATATGTCTAGCACATTTCAAGAAGTCTTCCTTAAACATGCTACTCCCCTTCTGAGTGGTGACGTTCATAATCCCATTGTCATGACCATTAAAAAAAAAGTGACATCATGTGTTATCGCATGTATTATACTTTTTTATGAAACCACGGCACCCTTCAGGTTGGACACTGTGTCTAAATCATCTCAGATCTCTTGCAACTAGCTCAGTGTGTGGTGTTAAATAAAAAGATCAGAAGTAAAGAAGCAGCTAATTCCCCCTGTTCTTCAAGGCTTATTCTTAGATTCTTAGTGTGGATTAAAAAAAAAAAAAAGCATCTACATTGTGCTTGTTGTATTCCTTGCACAGTTTTAAGTGCTTAATAGACATTAACTCATTTGATCTTTGGAAAACCGTGGTGGGTTGGGTACTACTATTATCCCATTTTATAGATGATGACTCTGAAGCACAGAGAGACTCAGGACTTGCCTGGAATTGCACAGCAACTGGATGATGCTTCAGTCTCCTCCTTAACCACTTTGTCACCCATGGTTTTGAAAGCATTTCTAGTCCTGCCTCTAATTAGCTACGTGATTTTGAACAAGTTATTTAACTTCTTGATACTTAATTTTTTCAATTTTGAAATGGAAATAATGGTAGTATATCCTCATAGAATTAATACGTGTAAAGCATTTTTAAAAAGTGCCCAGCACTGAGTAAGCCCACCACACACACACACACACACACACACACACACACACACACACATTGAATAACTGAGAATTTATTGTACACTATGTAACTAATTGAAGCCATACTGCCTCCTGCTGATGATTAATAGTGTCTGGCTTCTGAAGAAGGATGGTATTGGCAGATTTTTTTTTTCCTTTTTATGAAGGATGGGACCGGGCTGTCACTTTCTATGAAAATGAGAAAGAGGAGGTCAGAGGTGTTTTTGATAGCAACACAATGGACCTTTATAAGGCTTAAAAAAACATTGCAGTGTTAGGAGTCTGAGAATCTGGACTTCCACTGGCTTATAGCAGTCATCTTGACCTCTCCTCCCTCCTTATAAGGGGCAATGGAAAGGCACCAGGGGAAGCAGGGAGAAAATTTTAGAAAATATTTCAGAAAATACAACCTTGAAAGGAAATTAAAAAATCAGAATTCTGCACAATAAGAAAATCCTGTTCACTGAGCCTGTTGAACAGTTATCAACAATTCTTTAGAAAATTCTAGCAGTTTACATGTGGAGTCAGTTGCTTTCTAATTGCTACAGCAGGCTACCACTGGGAAGAACAAAGGAAATATTTAGCACATCGTAAATTCTTCTGCAGCCCTGTGGAGTGGCTGGAGTTCAGATTACACATTTATAACTAGCATTTGAGAGCAATTTCTACTTCACTTTTGAGAAAGTTGTTGGGGAAGCAGTTCAGCGCTGTTCTTCCTATGATTCTGGAGAAATATAGACAAAGCATTTAAATTTAATAATCCACTTCATTTGTGTCAGGATTTAATGAAGCTTGGAAAGATGTAACAAGGAAATCCATCTTCTCTAGAATTTGCTTTTTCATGGGAAGCAGGTTGTGCAGTGAGTGGGAAAGCGTACCTCAGATCACTGGTGCGGTGCTGTGACAACACCCCAACCTGGACAATGGTCTTCTCATAGGCCATGGCTGAGACATTCTGAAGAATAGGCAAGACCTAAAAATAGATTCAGTTCACACCGCCAAGGAGAGCAGGCAAGCAAGAGGCAGTAAACATGTTTCATGTCACCAAGGATGCAATGAAGGAGTTGCCCCACATAGCTAGGGAAGAAACCATCACAGTCCAGTAAGGACACCAAGAAGCTACTTGGATATGAAAAGTCAGAGGTCAGCTTGACTCTTAAGACAGCTCTTGAAGCGATTATATTTATGTTACAGTTGATGAATGAGTAGGTCTTCAGTGCCTGATTTATCTTTGACTTTGGAGAAGATGATTCAATTCTCTACAATTTTTAAGGGGCACATTTGCTTAGCAAATAGAAACACATTGTAGAATAATTGCCTGATAGTTTATGATTTATGAGTTGTCTCTAGCTTTTGGTCCTTGGGCTGGACACAGCCATAAGGACTACCTTGTAATTCTTTACCTTGATGATTGATAAAATATGGGAGGCGATTTCTCCTCACGATATTAAATGAATGTCTTACCCCAAGCCCGAGGGAGAAGAGGCTAAGATTCGAGTCTTTCCAATAAATGAAAAATGAATGCTTTTCTGAACTTACAGTTACTGAATTTCTCATCCTCCTCCTAAAAGAACTGATGATCTTCTCACTAATTTGCTCAAACTTTTAATTGTGTATTGGCTAATATTTGGAGAAAATTTCCAAATAAGGTTAAAAAAAAAAAAGAAGAAGAAAGAAAAAAATCTAGTCGGGCTTTCTACTTACTAAGACTAGTTCCAACATAAAATCTCTATAGATTTAAACTACAGAACAAAGCTTGTCTATCTTTCTAAACGAATATAAACTGTAACCTCACTATTTTCTCTCTGACCAAATTCAGGATTGCACTGTCTTTTTGTTTTAAAAGTAAAACAGTTAGCTCCCATTAGGTTTTGGTTTTGCTACATAAGTAGGTAACATGATTAAATGGAATAAAGTGGTCATTTAGTTGTAACATTCGTCAAATTAATAATTACAGTTTCTCTTCCAATATCACATAATTTCATGCAACTATTGGCTGACAAGCCTGAATTCCTCTATTATGTCATATATATAATCTACACCTCAAAAGAGAAAAAATAATCTCTTTGGCTACCCAGCATATATTCTGAATATAATCTGGTTAGGAAGTAAAGTTTTGTTTTGTTTTTAATCTGGCATGATTTTAAAAGAGTGTTACAGGAAAATGAAAAATGGTTTAAAACCATGAAACACCAGATTCATCTTCAGCATCAATCTGATACCCACATAAACTGCAAGAATTTATATCATGCACATTCTATTGCTTGACAACAAAAACAAGACTAGCCATACCTATGTAAAAAAGCATATATATTTTAAATGTATTTTTATATATTTGAAAAAAATGAATAGAAAAAGGGTGACATGTATAAAGTAAGGAATTAAATGAGAAAATTAGCTAAAATCTTGTCAAGTAATATAATATTTATGAATGTATTCTGTCAATTGATTTTCACAACAAATTGAAATCTCTACACAATCAAAAAGTTTCTAAGCTCCAGCCAATGATTTCCTTATTTCAAGCAACTTTTGATACAAATAAAATCCAAGATAACCATTCCCTTGGATTTCATTTTGATGGGATTTATTCTCTGCTCACTGATATGAATGTTGGTCTAGAATAACCAATGTCTTTGGAAATTTTATTGAATAATTAACTAATTAATTGTTATTTTTAACCACAGATTCTCACTGACATTTTAGTAACTTACACAAATGCAAGTATTTAAAAGAAAAAAAAAACAGGCATGAAGTAAGAAGAACCCTAATAAACATAATTCTAGGAGGGAATCTTTATTGTTGTGAAGCTTATAAAATTGAAGGTCTCATGTTTTAAGAAGATGAAAAAGGAATTCTTTCTCTGCTGTGGGATAAATGGACTATCTCACCCATGAATAATGATTAACGTTCTTTCACTCAGAGAAAAGGCTTGTAGGTGTTCACACCTGCATTCATGAATTATAGGCCCCATTCCCTTGAAAGAAACTTAATAATCACTATTCACAGGTGAAGTGTGCTTCAGTTGGATATAAAAAGTTGAGATAAAGCCAGTCAGCTCTGTTTCCAGCGCTGTTACTTTCCCAGCATTCCGTCCCCTCTGGTCACTGCAAAAATACTTGAGCAGTTTTAAAATTATCCAAAGGTGGTGTTGTAAATACCTTTTCTTCTCAGCTTAGTTCTGTGTTTATCAGAGATTCAGAGGCGGTTTTAAAAGGTCAGAAAAACAAGCCGCCTGCAAACTTGGATTCAAACCCAAGTAATAAGGCCGGCATTTTTACAACCGTACCCTTCTCCATGCCATCCAGGTCTAAACTGACCTTGCATTTCCGCATTGGGAGCCCTAACCTGCCGACGCTGCCATATAAATATAAATACAAACATAAATGTATGTATCCATTTTTTTAAAAGTTTAAAGATAAAGTATAATTTTATGTATAAGATTGAGTGTAAATTTAAATATAAATATAAACAAATATAAATAAAAATATACATATACACACATTTTTCCAATTTGGTAGGAAAGTTTTTGATTATTCCCATTACCGTTTTAATTCAGTAAAGATGTTTATGGCATTTTTTTTCTGTTTAGAGGCCACACTGATGGCCCACTTGCCATCTATGGCTTGTACACGTTTTCTTGGTCCATAGGGTGTTTTTAAAAATATTGAACCATGGGGCGCCTGGGTGGTGTAGCCGTTAGGCCTCTGACTCTTTTTTTTTTTTTTTTAAGATTTTTTGATTTCTTTATTCGACAGAGATAGAGACAGCCAGTGAGAGAGGGAACACAAGCAGGGGGAGTGGGAGAGGAAGAAGCAGGCTCATAGAGGAAGCCTGATGTGGGGCTCGATCCCATAACGCCGGGATCAGGCCCTGAGCCGAAGGCAGACGCTTAACCGCTGTGCCACCCAGGCACCCCAGGCCTCTGACTCTTGGTTGCAGCTCAAGTCAAGATCTTAGGTCATCACGGAGTCTGCTTGAGTCTCTTTCTCCCTCTCCCTCTGTGCTTCCTCATCATACTCTCTCTCTCTAAAATACATAAATAAATCTTTTTTAAAAATCTATGAACTGTAATTTAAAAAGTGGCATGTTTCATGTTAAAAAATACTTAAATTTCTCAGTTACTTGAAAAGTTTCAAGCTCTGGCAACACCGTACCTCCATTCCCTCTGCTTACAAACAGGAAGGCGCTGAGCACGGGGTCAGCTTGCAGACCTGACTTGTATGTGACTCAGTTACCGTTTCCCGCCTCAACTCGACTGCATGATCCTAGAATGACTGGACTGTCATCCTTTTATCAGCCCTCATGTCTCTTCACGCAGTTAGCTTTTTACTCATCCAACCGACCAACACTGCTCCTGCCTCTGACCTTGCCAGTACTTAGGTGTTTGGGTGGAAAGTGGAGTTAACTGGGAATTCTCTGCCTTTGACTCCTAGACAAGCCTTTCATGAAACACTGTGGCTGTAAAGATAATGGGCAATTGTACCTTCCAGATTACAATTTAGCTGGAGACAAAGAAATACACATGGTACACATTAAATAAATAAAACTTGCAAGTGTGATGATACAGGTGCCCCTAGGGGAATTAGAACATGCAGAAAAGGGGTCCCTGACCTGGGGATGGATGGGAAGGTGTGGCCGGGTTGAGGGGAGAAAAGGGGTGTTCAGATCTGGACAGAGAAGGCTTCTCTCGTGGACTTTAGAGATTACAAAGGAGTTAGGGCAGCCAAGTGTTGGGTGGGGAACAGTACAGGATAAGCCATTGGTTTAGTCTTTCTTACTTTGTCTTGCCTTTATTTATGATGAACTACACTTAACTTCCACTCTGACTTTCTCTAGCTCCGAATTCAGCATTACATCTAGTGTTGCAATGCTTTTATGAACATTGCTCAAAAACAACCTTTATCACCGTAAGCCATGTATTTTCCAAATACATATTCATTTCCAACTCAGAAATAATCCTTAGATTTTCATCTATGACTAAATCTAAGGATATTTGATAAAACATATGAAAAAAAAACTGTACTAAGAGCATTCAATAAAATGGGAGCCCATTACACACACACACACACACACACACACACACACACACACACACAGAAACCTTACATAAAAACATAGTATGTTAGGAGCTAATACTATTAACCACTGTTGAGATTCAACAAAATTATCCTCAGCCACTGAAAAGAAGGGGGACCTTTTTTTTTCAAGTGTTAAGAAATTGAGTTTTAATAGCTGGTCAGATCCAACATTTTGGTTTGATAGAACCAAATCATTCATTAGTATTTCAAGCTTTAAAACTCCAATGAATTACATTCATGATTATGAAAAACAAGAATGCATAAAAAATAAAAGCAGGAAAACATTCTAATTTAACTACAGGGCCTAGAATGTTTTCATAAATAGCCATCTGTAAAATGAAACTTTGGTTCCTGATTTAAAACAAAAACATTTCTTTCAACAAAGTAGCGCTCTTGTGGGGTTGGCCTTGGCATGTGTTAAAGGACACAGATGACTGTCTCACATAACAGAAGTGTAAATGTTGTAAAGAATGAAAAATGTTATCAGGATTGGTTGTCAGGTGATGCCATCTTTTCTTTGAAAAGAGTCATAATCAGGGGCGCCTGGGTGGCTCAGTCCTTAAGCATCAGCCTTCAGCTCAGGGCGTGGAGATTGAGCCCTACATCGGGCTCCTCTGCTGGGAGCCTGCTTCTTCCTCTCCCACTCCCCCTGCTTGTGTTCCCTCTCTCGCTGGCTGTCTCTCTCTCTGTCAAATAAATAAATAAAATCTTTAAAAAAAAAAAAGTCATAATCAAGTCATGAAGCACCATAAAAAGTGTTTCAGTCTCTTCACACATGTGCTCCCTTTCAGTGAAATAACGTCAGTCATCAGAAGACATTTCAAGTGCAATCCACACAGTAATAGCTAACCAGATAAGTTCAAGTTGGCAGCTATCGGCGTGCTCTCAGCCTCCAACGTATGACCGGTTCTCGTTGCTTTGTTAGCTGAAGTAGTAGGCCTGCCAGGTTTTTTCTTTCAAAAGCTTATAAAATTCATAGTTAAGAAAGGTCTATGAAAACTTAAAAACAAAGGAGATGAATTCAAAAGCAGCTGCTTACACAGCTTGATCGCAGTATTTCACTGCAAGTCACGATGTCTTCGCAGCGGCTTCATGCTTAAAAGATTCTGAAAGTAGATTGATTGTTCCCAAACTGCTACATAGTTTTATTTGATTAACCACGTATATTTTTTTGCCAATAGGTCTGGCTACCTATTTAAAGTTAGTGCATTGCTGGCAGTATTACAAAAACAGATTTTAAGGATTGGAATCAGATTTGGCAGTAAAGGATTCGGTTCCAAACTCAGAGGTGATCTTAAAATTTCATTTGACATAAAAAGAAAAACCTTTGCAGTCAAAAACAAAAGGCTGTACTTGCACTGAAAAAAAGCGTTTTTGGCTGCCAAACATGTTTATTTTTTCTTTGTTTCCGCTCTCTCACTGATCCCTTAGAAGAATGGCCTTCAAGTGATATTATTTAAAAATGTAAGTGCGTACACACATTTAATCAAGATCTTCATTTAGATGTGAAGTAAAATCTTACTCCTTTCAAGTAAAAAAAAAAAGACATATTTTCAAAAGTTCATTGCAATAAAAGAATCTTTTGTCCTTCCTCTTGGCATTTGAAGGCTTTAACGAGTTGTTTATATATCTCAATGGCTTGAAAAGACAGATGTATTTTATGTAATCTTCCATGTAAGCTTTTTTCATTTCCCTTATAAATTACTTTTCCATATTTTAAAATGTAGTTATGTTTTCAGGGAAAAATGGCCAAAAAATATGAGCCGTTATTTGTTGGCCACCATGAACCTTTAGATAAAGTAGGTATAAATCACAGTAAGCAATAAAATTCCATCCTAAAAATAAACCACAACCTTATTGAAGAACTATCTATTAAAACTGTGGTGTCTCATTTTCGTTTTACCTGAACATTAACGTATGAGTTTCATTTGAACGCCAACAGTTAACAACCCATGTTTCATATTCTAATTAACATAAAAGAGATCTGTTTCAATTAAAGAAAGCAAACTTCCTAAAGATTCAATGATGAACTGCTTTTATATTCGGTGAGCTCTGGTCATAAATTACATATAACACACCGAGGGGGAAAAAAAGAATACAGAACAAAGATGCCAACCCCTGAAATATATAATTGAGCAATAATAATGTAAGTACACGTGTCAGCTTGTGTGTGTAGCAAATTCAACCCACAGAAGCGGAGACCTAACGAAATGGTTTCTTGCTTTGTAATCTCCATAAACCTTTCCTGCTGCTTTTAACTCTTATAGGTTTGAGTACAAATCAAATGTAAGCCTTAACTTCATCTGGAGCTGGAGTCCAGAAGACAAACAGAAACAAAACAACTTCTGAAATGGCTTACAGAGACTAACGAACGTGTGCTTTGATGGATGATGAAAAAGCCCTCGAAGTTAAAGGGGCACAGCTGAGTGGATTGGGGCAGTGGGTAATGAGATTCCTCTGGTTCAGAAGTACCTGATTGTAATGAAATAATCCACCCCAATGTTTGCAATTAAGGTAATGTAAATGCTATTATTTGTGGGGTACGTGAAAAAGGCAATGTGAGAGCTCCCCCTATTGACTCACAATAATGCACAATGTACCCTGAAATGCACTTCCAACTATTCATAATCAATATAAAATTTCAGACGTTTAAGGAATATCAAAAATCATCAAATTTGATTACCTAATTTTATACTTGTAGGAACTGAGGCCTAATGACCTTTACTGTGAGGAAATAAATTAGCTGCAGTGTTGGGACTGGAACCCAGAGCTTTTGTCTCTGAGCCCCGTTTTCTCTGCACTAAGGCATGACGTCCCACGGGTGATAAAATTCGAAAGTGGGAAAGAACTAGAGAGACCCCACTGATCTCACTCCACCTTCCTCTGATCAAGGAGACCCAGAGAAACTAAGAGACCTGTGTCGATCACACAGCTTCTTACTAACAGACAGAAATTATTGGGTTCTTTCGAATAAAATGACATCCTAGTTCTATGCTCTATTATTTCTACTCTGACAGTGTATTCTGTAATGTTTAGGGCCCCATATGTTTTGTTCTTTTGGAATTTAAAAATAATTTTTTTTCAAAATATAGGAATTTAGATTTCTGGAAAATATGAATACATTCACTTTTTGGTGATACATATTTTCTGTGAGTTAACTAGAACATGTATATTAATAGGGTTATATTGACTTACATATCTCCCATTCAAAATATTTATAAGTTGATGTGTGCAATTGTGAAAAATGGTAAACTATCCTTAAAGTGCAAAACCGGAAAATAAATATTATATCTCTAATTTGCTCTTTGGTGAAAATATTTGTTTTTTTATGTATTTTTTTATTTTTTTGAAGATTTTATTTATTTATTTGACAGAGAGAGAGACAGCGAGAGAGGGAACACAAGCAGGGGGAGTGGGAGAGGGAGAATCTCTTTGGTGAAAATATTTGTGATTAATTGGCTAACTTTGGTATTATCGCTATTGTTCCTGTAATTCATCATGAGGTATTGATGATAGAGTATTGATTCCATTTATGGCATGAGCAGAGTTTCCCACCTCCCCCCACCAAACCTGAAGACATGTGGAGATAGATTTATAAATTGCGTTCTGTTAATGCCTAGAGGGCAAGGGTTGGGTTTTATACATCTATTTTTATGCATATTTTTTTTCAGTGAACACCATTGGGATGAACACAGGGCATTGAATACAAGCTTTTGATCTGCCATTGCTTTTTACGCTTCTACTGAAGTTTGCTCAAAGGTGCCAGTACTGATTGCTGGACTCCAGGTAGGTGCCTTTCAGAATCCCACTACCCTGATGTTTTATTTGCTACATGACGCTTTCAACATGCTGAGGTACAGGACCTGTTACCGAATTACCTTTCTTTGTCCTAGATGCTTAACCTCTATGATTGTTGTAGCAGTGCACGCGAAGAGAAATAGAATGAAACACTTGTTAGACTAGGTCTTGTGCTTGGTGATCCAAAGCAGAATTTTGTGTTCTCAAATAATCTAGGGACTAGAAATGTTGAAATGTTGACCCTAATCCACGTAGTCTTCATATGCATATGATTGAAAATGTAAAGGTGACAGAAACGGGGCAATTTGTTTATCAACATGAAATATGTACAGGGCTTTTTTTTCTCTGAAGTTTCCTGTGTTTTTTACATTGTTCTGCTGTCTGTTACCTTTGTGGATTCTCCCCCCAACACCCCACCTGAGCCCGGCCTACTCCCCACCCTACAAGACAGAAACAGTCTCCTTAGAAGCTCAGGGCAGGCAAAGAAAATCTATATATTTTATCAAGTTGGAGAATCAGATTATTGCATTCCACTCAAATTAGAAATCAGGTAATTATATATCAGTTCCCATTTTAATTTTGCCTTTCAGAGAAAGTTAAATAATGATCATTAGAAAGTGTTTTTATTCCCTTTCTCATAGACACAAATTTTTTTTAATAGGTACATGGAATGGCTTCCAACCATGATGAACATGTTGGAGGTAATTAAATATTACTTTTGCCTGCCACAAATCTAACATATACTTTATTTTAAGTTTGATATTTAATGAACTATTTATGCTCTGCCTTTTATTTACCTGAACAAACATTTTTGGAACAAACTTTTTGAGTCCACTATTTTGTGGACTTTGGGTATATCAGTTACTAGCTTCAACTTCTGGCTTTCTGTAACTCTAATTGGAATTTCAACTTGGAAGTTGAAAATATGTCATATTAAGGTAACTTTGATGATGGAACTTTTAGAATTGGGAAAAAGAACTAATGGGTGTTAGTACTTCTTAGTACCACGATACGGTAAGAATGAACAAACTCTTACGTGATCAAGAGGGCCACGTCTCATGGCAGTTAGAGATGAAGGAGAAGCAAGAAAAAGACGGCAGGTGCTGGTCAAGAATCTAAGAAATAAAAAGGGAAAGGGGTCTTCAGACAGGTGTTTCCATAGTTATCCTGTCTTCATAGGGAAAAGCAATTGGCTTCACCTATATTTCTTCCCTTTAGCTATGGATATTCTTGCGTGAGTGAGTGTATGGGAGGGAAGGCCTTGGGGAGGGGCACACACCAGGATGGTAAGAAGTTTGGCCACTGGCAAGTAAGAGCAATGGAGTTCATAGTCACATAACTTGTCTAAGAAGTCTTTGAAATAAATATTAACATCCACCGACCTCATCCTAAACTCAGCAGTCAGTATCTTGGGGTGAGCCCAGATTTGGGCAGGAGATATTTCTGGTTACCAGTGGCGAGACATGAAATAAGTTCTTTATTTTCATGGAACCTCATGTCCTAATTCCCAAACTTCAAGATAATTGTATTTAACTATCAGGGTGGTTGTGAGAATTAAATGAGATAAGGCACATAAAATAGCAAGCAGGCAATAAATTTTAACTATCATTTTCAGAAAAAATCAAACTAAGAATGAGGACCAAAAAAAGTTGAAGGGACTGACTAGGTTCTAAAAGAGAGTACCGTACAATCTAACAATGATGGTTTCAATTTAGAATACAGTGATGGTTTCAATTTAGGTAACCATTTCTAAAATGCCTCAGAATAGGAACTCAAAGGGAGAAGCTACTTGATAGTTTTCATAAATTTTCAAAAATTCATTTGATAACATTTTACATTCATTTGAATGAAAAATGAACTTTGATAAATTAGGATTAAAAAGATGTTTTAAACACAATTAAAATGTATAATTTATTAATGAAACAAAGTATTGTCATTAATTTAGAAATATAACAAGAAGGGTTCATATCTCTGACATTATTTTTTCCGGATTTACTGACATATAATTAACATTGTGTAAGTATAACATGGTATAAGTTTAAAGTGTACAAGTGATGATCTGACATTTTTTATATTGTGAAGTGGTTACATAATAAAGTTAATTAATACATCTATCATCTCACATAATTCAGTTTTTCCTGCTATTATTTAATACTGCTCTTGAGAAGTTATTAATCCAGTTGGACAAGATTATAAACTATTAAGTAGAATTTGCATGTGTATTATAGATATATAATTTTACATATATACAAAATTATGTATACAGGATATGTATGGTACAAATCTGGAAAATCCAAGATATTCTACTGAAAAATTAGTTATGATTTATAAAAACACATTGCCATTTTTTCAAAAATGAAGCATAGTTGGCATACACTGTTATATTAGTTTCAGATGTACGACATAGGGATTCCACAATTATATACATTATGAAACGCTCATGTAAGCGTAGCTGTCGGTGACCATACAAAGTTATTAAATATTATATCGACTGTACTTTTCATCCCTGAGCCTCCTTTATTTTATAACTGGAAGTTTGTACCTCTTAATCCCCTTCATTTATTTTGCCCACTCTCCCACCCCCCTCTCTTCTGGCAACCACCAGTTGTTCTCTGTAGTTGAGTCTGTTTCTGTTCTCTGTTTGTTCATTTGTTTTGGCTTTTTAGATTCCACATATAAGTGAAATCATATGGTATTTGTCTTTCTCTGTCTGATCTATTTCACTTAGCATAATATCCTCTAGGTCTACCCATGCTGTCATGAATGATGAAATTTCACTCTTTTCATAGCTCAGTAATATTCCATTGTATACATGTACCACATCTTCCTTATTCATTTATCTATCAATGGACACTTAGGCTGTTTCCATATCTTGGCTATTGTAAGTAATGTTGCAATAAACATAGAGGTGCACATATCTTTTCAAATTAGTGTTTTCATTTTCTTTGGGTAAATATCCAGAAGTGGAATTACTGGGTTGTATGGTATTTCTATTTTTAATTTTTTGAGGAAACTCCATAGTGTTTTTCACTGTGGCTGCACCATCTGATAATTAGTAATGTGGATTATCTTTTCATACATCCATGGCCATATGTATGTTTTCTTTGGAAAAATATCTATTTAGGTCCTCTGCCGATTTTCAAATTAGATTATTTGGTTTTTGATGTTGAGTTGTGAGAGTTCTTTATATATTTTGAATAGTAACCCTTTATTGGATATATCATTTGAAAATATCTTTGCCCATCTAGCAGATTGTCTTTTTGTTTTGTTGATGGTTTCCTTTCCTGTGCAAAAGCTTTATAGTTTGTTGTAGTTCCAGTTGGGTGTTAATTTTAGTTTCAGTTCCCTTGACTGAGGAGACAGAGCCAGAAAAATATTGATAAGACTGCTGTCCAGGAGTTTAGTGCCTACGTTTTCTTTTAGGAGTTTTATGGTTTCAGGCCTTATGTTTAGGTCTTTAATCCATCTTGAGTTTATTTTTGTGTATGGTGTAAGAAAGTGGTCCAGTTTCATTTTTGTGCATATAGCTGCACATTTATTGAAGAGACTGTCTTTTCCCTTCTGTATATTCTTGTCTGCTTTGTCATAGATTAATTGACCATTTAAGTGTGGGTTTACTTCTGGGCTCTTTATTCTGTTCCACAAATATGTCTACTTTTGTGCCAATACCATACTGTTTTGTTTACTATAGCTTTATGGTATAATTTGAAATCTGGGATTGTGATACCTCCAGCTTTGTTCTTCTTTTTTAAGATTGCTTTGGCTATTCAGGGTCTTTCGAGGTTCCATACAGATTTTAGGTTTATTTGTTCTACTTACGTGAAAAATACAGTTGGCATTTTGATAGGGATTGCACTGAATATGTAGATTGCTTTGGGTGGTATAGATATTTTGACAATATTAATTCTTCTAATCCATGAGTATGGCATATCTTTCCATTTATTTGTAGCATCTTCAATTTCTTTCAACAATGTCTTATAGTTTTCAGAGCACAGGTCTTTCCAGCCAAAATCATAAAAATAAAATATTACAATATGTATATTTCCATCTTTGGAAGATTAAATTAGCATATAGGTAGCTTCCTGATGAAATAACAAGATCTAATAAAAATGATTCTAACTTAGTAGGTAAAAGCAACTGCGAAGCAGACTTGATCTCCTTAGATCAGTTCAACTAGTAAAATAGTTTTATTATAAAAATGGAAAAAATAAAACTTGGATGAAAAAGGTATTCTCTACTACCCTATCCTTTCAACTATTGCCCTATTCTTGATCCTAAACTTGGGAAAATATTTAATTTTCACTTCAGATATCATTATTTTTGGCTAAAGACTTTCTTTTTCCTTAAAAAGCACAGTCAATCCTGATTCATTGTATAGAGTTGGATTATACAATGGTAATAAATGCATGAATAGCTTGATGTTGGAAATTCCTCTGAAAGACAATTATAAGGTAGAGTTGCAATGGAAGTTATAATTTATGCTGAAAAATAGTGAACATTTTATTCCTACTCAAAAGTTTAGGAATCATGGCCTTAGGGAGATTTGAAATCTGTAGCTTTGAATAGATGTTGATTATTAACTGCTGCTATCACCCCCAACCCTGCCACTCTTCCATCCAATTTCCCGCTACCTACACACAAAATTTAGGCTGAAAGATTAAAATTCTCAGGAGTAGATGGAAAAATGACTTGGTTTCTGTGATAAGGTGATATGTTCTCATAAATTACATGGGAATCAGAACATGTAATAGAATTCATTTCCAGTTCCAGATATACCTGAAGAAGCAAATTCATACTGAAATGTAAGAAAAAATATTTACAGTAAAATAAACTTTAGGCATGGAAAGAGTGTACTTTCAAATTTATGATTTAAGCAACATAGCACAAGTGAAAACTTGATTTAGCAACCTTTTTCTTATCTCTTGAAATATTAGTATAAAACTGCCTTTAGATATTTTTTTATTAAATTATTTGCATGGATAGTTTCTGGACTTTCATTTCTGACAATATGCAGATCAGATATCCTTAAGAAAAAGAAAAAAAAAACACCCAGACCTCCTTGTACAAAAATTCTAAAAATGCTGGATAAAATTTAACAAAATCCATCTTTTTAAATGCTTAACTATTCTGGCAAGAAATAAAGGAGGCAGATTCATAGAAGCCAAAAAGAACAAGCAAGCATAAATCCAGAGATCTATTATGGCACTAAATTGGACAGCTGCCCAGGGGGACATCTGCCAGGCCCTGGTGCCCCAAAGCTTTCTATGGACCAAGTGAACAGGCTATCGGTGGTAAAGCTTATGGACTAATCAAGGTAGGAAGTTTAATTAAAATCATCCTTAAGATGCCAGAACCTTCAAAAGGTAGCTTCTTTAGTAAAGAATAAACTAGAAAGAGTACCACAACAAAAGAAAAAACTAAAAAATTTGGATGCAGATAGAAGGGGAAGAAAAACTTTGCTTGAGAATTTGTAACCACGGGCAAGGCATTATGTAGGTTCTGGGCCAGAATTCATTCTATTTGTGTGGTCTAAACACTCCAAGATAAAAATTTGGTATAAACTGATCCTGGGTTGCTAGTGCCTCTAGCCACCTGGCAGAAGCAAACACTTATTTTCTCTGGGGAAGTACATGTTTATCCAGGCTACAAAAAGTACCCCTATAAAGTGTTACAAATACGAGGTTTCAATTCAAAAACTATAAAGTGGACCAAGTCTACAGATGTACTTATTATAAAATATGTAAGCACAATGCATTTGAAAAAAAGAAAGGTAGAAAGAGTTTGACAAAGGAATAGTAGACTACCCCAAATATTCAGGAATATTTGGGGGAATAAAACAACTAATAGAATCACTATAAATGAAAAATAAAATGATTATGAGAACTCAATGGGCAGGCTAAAAAAATACTTAACATAGCTGAGACAAGTTATTACAGATGGGAAGATGTACAAGAAATTAACTAATCTATAGGACAGAGATAGGAAATATTAACAATAAGTTAAGAAAAAAAAAACCACGTAAGGTCCAGTAAGAAGGTGAAACGCATAACTGTGGAACTCTAGAATGAGAGAGTGGAGAACATGTGGGAAAGGCAATAGGTAAAGAGGTAATGTCCAAGAACTTTCCAGAATTGATTAAGAATAATTCAGATTGAGACAATTCAGTGAATCCCAAGAAGGATGTATAGAAAGAAATCCACATTTGGACAAATCATAGTATAATAATAGACCTGCAAGACAAAAAGTACTGAGGAGAAAGAGAATACTTATGAAGGAATGAAAACTAGGCTGATGTCTCAATAGGAAGAAAAATATCTAGAAGACCGAATGATCTTTGAAAAGATTTATAAGAATATTTTACACCCAAACGAAGGAAGCTTACTATGAACCAGCACTCTCTAAAGGAACATCTAAGGAAAAAACTTCAAGGAGAACAAAATGTTCCCAAAAGAAAAGTTTGAGGTGCAAATAGGAATGGTGAGCAAAGAAAGTGATAAATTTAAGGGTGAGCTATACCAAATTTGCTTATATAAAATGATAATTGTATCATCTATGAGCTTAAGAAAACATAAAACTAAAAGGGAGAAAAAGGGCTTAGAATGCATTCTAAATTCTTAGAATTCCTTGAAAGGAGTAAATACATGGCTTAAATGTGGACTTTATAAGGTAATTATTAATTTAAAAATTTCTCGAGTAAACACTAATAGGATAGAAAAAGAACGTAGAGCGTCAAAACTAGTAGACAGAAAACACATGTATGCGTACATGAGTATACAAACAAACTGGAGAAGAAAACATAGCAAAATTAGGAAGTGAAAAAGGACTTAACTCACAGCACAGATGAAAAAGCCAAGAGACTATTTTGCCAGTGAGTTTGAATACTTCATTGAAATTTCTAGAGGATTTATATAATTAGCTAAAACTGTGTAAAAAATAAAAACTTCTATTGAGTCCTATTGTATTAGAAAATTAATGTCATTTAAAATCTTCCCAGTGAAGGGGCACATGGGTGGCTCAGTTGGTTAAGCGTCTGCCTTCCTCTCAGGTCATGATCTCAGGGCCCCTTGTTGAGCTCCCCACTAGGACCCTCCTTCCCTCTGCCCCTCCTCCCCACTCCTGCTCTCTTTCAAATAAATAAATAAAATCTTAATTTTAAAAAAATCTTCCCAGTGGAAAAAACCCCAGTACAGGGTGATTTTACCCATGAGTTCTATCAACTATTCAAAAGAGAGAGTTCTTTTCTACCAGCTCTTCAGAGACCAAACAATTGAGAGAACACTCTCTAACTTGTTCTGTAAAGAATTGCCCTGATTCAAAAGAGCAGAGAAGGAAGTAAGGGAAAACTATAGGAGACTGTCACTGGTGAACAAAGAGGGAAAAATAAAAACAAAAGATTAGCATATGAAGTTTATAATATATAAAAAGAGTCTATATTATGACCAATTGGATTTATCTCAGGAAAGCAATGTTAATTTAATATGGTAGAAAATTATTAATATGATTTACTACTTTAATGGATTAAAAGAAAAACATATGCTCTCACATTTAGAAATAACATTCAACAAAATTTAATGTCATTCTTACTTTAAAAGATAAACTAAAATCTCTTGGCAAACTTTCTCAAACTGGTAAATATAATATCTAAAAATATCCTATAGTAAACATCACTAATAATGAAATGCTAAACATCCTGTTTAACATCAAGAGCAAAATAAGGGGCAGCAGAGTGTCTCATTTGGTTGAGCCTCTGACTTGATTTCAGCCCTGGTCATGTTCTCGCCATCCTGAGATGGAGGTCCCCCTCCTCCCCATTGTGTGGGCTCTGGGCTCCCCACTCAGCAGGGGTGGGGTGGGGAGGTGTCTGCTTGAGATTCTCTCTCTCCATCTCCCCATCCCCCTCTGCCCCTCCCCTCTGAGCTCTTTCTTATGCTCTCTCTCTAAAATAAATAAATGAATCTTTAAGAAAAAAGAGCAAAGTAAGAATGCCCGCTATGATCACTTTTAGTCAACACTGAATTTTAAGACCTCACAAATATAATTAGGTGAGAAAAATAAATAAAATACCAAGACTTGTCCTTATTGTCATATAATATGGTGATCTACCTAGAAAATCCTAAATAATTTACAGAATTAATTTTTTAGCTCTTTTGCTGACATAAGAGCAGTAATTAAATTCAATTTTATTTCTATACACCAGCGACAAAATAGAGGATGAAATTTTAAAGATAATATTACTTATAATAAAGTATAATGTATCTAGGAACAAATGAAAAATATATAAAACTATTATGGGGAAAATTATAAACTTTAATATAACACATTAAAGAAAAGGCTAATAGACATACTATACTTATGGGAAGGAAGACTGAATATTTTTAAGAATATCAATTCTCCCCAAGTAATCAAGATATTTAGGTTAATTCCAATTAAAGTCCCAAGCTGATTTTAAAATATATGTGGAGGGGCGCCTGGGTGGCACAGCGGTTAAGCGTCTGCCTTCAGCTCAGGGCATAATCCCAGCGTTATGGGATCGAGCCCCATATTAGGCTCCTCCGCTATGAGCCTGCTTCTTCCTCTCCCACTCCCCCTGCTTGTGTTCCCTTTCTCGCTGGCTGTCTCTATCTCTGTCGAATAAATAAATAAAATCTTTAAAAAATTTAAAAAAAAATATATGTGGAAAAGCAAAAGACAAGTATAGTCCAGATTGTCCTCATGAAGAACTAACAGATACCATAACTTATAGTAAAGGATGTATAATTTAATTGTGATGTCATGCAAGGATAAACACAGTGCCATATGGCACAGAACAGACCCCTCCCTGGACTTGTGCGTACTTGGGAACTTCATATATGACTAAGATTGGACAGCAGATTGGCTGGGGAAAAAGTTTAACAAATGAAACAAGTCCAGTGGGTTATCCGTATGTTAAGAAAAACTAAACAAGATTCCTGACTTATGCCATAAATAAAAACTAATTCCAGATGATAATTTTTAGAAGATAATAATAGTGAAAATCTTTATAATATGGAAACAAGGGAGAATTCCTTAAATAAGACTCATAAAGCACAAACTAAGAAGGAAAAGATTAGTAAATTCGATATTAAAACTGGACGTTCTATTATCAAAAGATATCATATAGAAAGTGGAAAGACAAGCCACAAACGTAATAAAAATTCACAGTATTTTTATATGCCAAAAGATTAGTACCCAAAATATATAAAGGATCAAATACATATTGATTTTTAATTTTTATTTATTTATTTATTTATTTATTTATTTACTGAGAAAGAGAGAGAGAGTGGGGGAGGGACAGAGGGAGACAGACAGAAACTCTTAAGCAGGCTCTGCACCCAGTAAGGAGCCTGACCCGGTGCTCAAACTCATGACTGTGAGATCACACGCCGAGCCGAAATAAAGAGTTGGACACTGAACCAACATAGCCACCTAGGCACCCCCAGCCCAGATTAATTTTTTTAAAAGGCAAATAACCAGGTAGAGTAAAGGGGAAAGACTTAGACAAATACCTCATAGGAAAACAAAATCAGAAGAACAATAAACATAGGAAAAGATGCTCATCTCCTTAGGACTCAGGCAATTCGGTTGAGATATCACTTTACACCCATCAGAATGGCAAAATTTTTAAATGTCAGACACTATCAAGAGGTAGTGAGCACTGACAATTCTCATAAACTGCTGATGGGAAAATAAACGCAACGACTTTGGAAGTCTGGCATTTAGTAATGAAATTTAAAATGTGCCTACTCTGGGAGCATTTTCACTGACATGTACACAGAAGTCATGTACACAGAATTCCTATCATCGTTGGTTATAGTTATAAAATACTTAAAAACCACCCAAATGCTATGAAAAGAAAGATAAGATAAATATAAAGAACACCAAGCAATATTTCTTGGGAGGATGCACACATATGTGGTAAAACCATAAAGGAACACTAGGGTGATAATCTTAAAATGCAGGAGAATAACAGTGAAATCTTCCAGGGGTGTGCATGAGACTTCAAAGTGTTAGTAATATTCTACTTCCCAAGAAGGGTGGCAGATTTTAACATTGTACATATGCTTCGTATGTGATTTTCCTATGTAAAAATTTTATTATAGCTTTTTTGAGAAAGTCTCTGAGCATTTGTTGGGTTTCACAAAAAGTAGCAACACGTTGTTTCCAAAAGCTTAATTCAGCGGGGCGTGGGAGGGTGGCTAAGTAAATCCTCTCAAAAGTAGCATATCTGACATTGTGAAGTGGAATCGAAATTATTTTACATATGTTTATGATTCTAAAAGATTTACTCTCATCATTTTTGGTAAAAGTACTAGTGAGTAGATATATTTCCTTACTCTTTAAAAAGAAATCAAATAAAACCACGAATTTCCTTGTATACGTACCATAGACATTTGGAAAAAGTCCCTTATTCTAATGATGATGAACCACACAGCATGGATATTGTCTGATTACTAACATAGGGTCTCCAGCCCAGCATTGCATCCTGCCTCTGGAGACAAAAGTTTGGGTTGCCCCGGGCCAACACTATTCTGTGTTGATTTTGTATTTCTATAGGTATTTCTCTTACTGAAATTCAATACATAGAATGTGGAAACTGCATTGTCATAATGACATGTTTCTACCATTGTTACTCTGATAGGTTTTTTTTTTGAATGGTAAGAAAAATGTCACAAAGTAATTGGTTTTCATTTACACACAATGGAATGTAAGTACAACTTTATTGTTGATTGGAATAGCTGGAAAGTTGATAGTTCTTATGCAGGCTTAAACAAGGAATCTCCTTCAATGCACTAAGTTAACAGAGGCAAACAAAGAAAGAGAATGTGCCTGGTGCTTTAGATTTCCAATAAACTAAAACGCGTCTAGCAAAAACCCTCTCCGTTTCGGGATTTAAAAACTCTTAGTATATGTTGAGGTAGGACCAGGCTCTTTCCACTGGCAGTCTGTGAGTGTCTTGAAAAACAAAATGCATGTGATAAGTAATCAGATATATCATTATACACCTGTTAGAACAAAAAGTACTGTATGCTGACTGTCATAAAGGGTAGGAAGTAGGGACTGGATGCTTCAAGAGATTGGGTAATAATAAAGAAAAAGGCATCCTTTCAGCTCAGAGGACAGTAGCTGACTTTATTCCAGACAATGCTGGGAGATGCTGGGACTGGAACTCATTCATACCTGATGACTAACAAGGGCCTTATACAGGCCATCAGATGGTATCAGTATCAGTTTAGAATCTGATGGAAAGCTGTCCACGCAGTCAAAGTTGGTATGAAGTATCATGATACATTGTAAACAGCCTCAGTTCAGAAATGTTTGCTCTTCTCCAAAATCAGAAATTAATCCAGATCTCAATTTTGCTCCAGCTAAAACAAAAACACATTATCAATTTTATTTCTATTTAGAGTTGCCAGGTCTACCAAATAAAAATTTGAATTTGAATTTCAGATAAACAAAGAATATGTTTATAGTGTCAGTGTGCTCCATAAAATATTGGGGACATATTTATACTAAACAATTATCTATTTTTATTTTAGTGCCCTGTATTTTAGCTGGTAACCCTTACCCCATAGTCTTCTCAAAGTTCCAAGTTTTTGCAACAGTTTGTCTACAGTGAATTTAAAAAAAAAACAACACAACAATATGGGGATTGATGAATCTGAATTTAGCTTGGACCTGAGGTAATTCTAAACATCTGAAAGAATTAGATCATGCAGGTTTAATTGCTATGGGTCAGGGCTATTCGTGCTAAGAGAAATGAAGTCTCTAGGTTAGCCAACATGGGGAGTGAATCTTTGGATCTTTGCCTGGCGGTGCCTCATTGATTCTTCTTGGCCTGATTTGCATAGGAAGAAAGAAGTCAGCGAATGTGGTGAAAGGCAATAGGCTTTGTGAGATACTTAGATTCTGTTTTATCCCGTGTGACTAAACGTAGCTGGTCTTCCTGAAAAAGACACTCTTTGGTTTGTTTGTTTTTTAGGGAAAGCCAGCATCAAGAGGGGAATGCCAAGTGTTGAAGCTGCCCTAAGAAACTGCTAGAGCAAAATAATTGGTGACCTGTTCCCTCTGCCCAGGACACTTCTCTTCCAGATATCCATGTGGTTCACTCATTTACTTCAAGTTTTTGCCCAATTTCCATCTTCTGTACAAGGCTTCCCCTGTCTACCCTGTTGAAAACTCCAATCCATCGTTCTTCCTCACCCTCCTCCCTACCACAGGACGCCCAACACCCTTCATGCTGTTGAACATTTTTTCATAGCTCGTATCACCTTCTAACACACATGTAATTTCCTTATTAATCATGTTGTGCTGTCTGTCTCACTCCTCTAGAATGTAAGTCTCAGAGGCCATGGACCTTAGTGTCTTTCGCTCACTGATCTGTCATGAGCACATAGAAGAGTACCTGGCAGTTGGTGCTCAAAACATGTGCTGAATGAATGTGTCCATTTATAAAGGGAACAGTCTTTTATAAATTAGATTTTTGGCATCAAAACTCTCTGTAAGCTAAATGTGTAAACATCACTTTGACTTTGTCTATTAAAATGGACTGAAAGGGGTGCCTGAGCGGCTCATGGGATTGAGCCCCGCATCAGGTGCCCAAGCACGGAGCCGGCTTCTCTCTCTCCCTCTGCTGCTCCTCTTGCTTCTCTCTCTGTCAAATAAATAAATAAAATCTTTTAAAAATAAAATAAATTATAATAAAATAAAATAAAATGGACTGAAAAACAAAAGCTCTAAGCCAGAAATAGGTGTATGATTCTATCACATTCATAAATTCTTAAAAGTGGAACAGACCAGATTCTTTTGACTGTGTTCTCAACAAGAACCACATATTATAAAACTGTAACTCTTTGGGATCATTGGGAAATAAGACATTCTAGTGATAGATTTCAATGTTTGATCTTAAAATATTTGTAAAATATGTTATCATATATTCATAAACACTACAATCTTGAATATTAATTTTTGGGCAAATATATTTTTTATAATTACTCAGAGTTCTGAATAGCAAATAATTCTCTTGCTATGACTGTAGAAGAAGATATAGGAAATAAAGAAATTTAGGATAAATGTATATTGTCTGAGTACACACCATGAAAGTCAGATTTGGGAACATTCTAAAACTCTTCATACGATTTGCATGTTTCTCCTAAAAGCAGTTTAAAGAAAATGAATTGGTTTAATTAAGGATTTCAATTTGAATCAATGTTTAATGAAGACCTTATAGTGAAATAAATTTTATTTTTTCTCCTTTGTCACTATTCTATTTATTTTAAAGTTTTGTCTTTCCCTTGATCTGTGTATAATTTTTTGCTTGTTTTTACCTGATTAGCATTTTGGCACCTCATCATCCTTCCAAGACTAAGAAAAACAAAAGACAAAACAAGTAAGAATAGGTGTTCTAGGGTTCCCCCAGGCCTAATGGTAGACACTGAGCAGGACTAGTGTGCCTGAGGCCACAGTGATGGGCAGAAAGACAGAGCAACCATGACCTGCCACCTATGTAAATCAGAACCCGAGAAGTGCTGTCCTGTGGGGATGATAGGGGAGTGGGATTACTTCCAGTTCTCCTGGGAATATAGCTTATAGAATCCACTCCCCTGAACTGTTGACCACGAGGAACAAATCCCATTACAATACAGTTATTAAGTTCTACACCCACAACATTCCAAAGTCCTGAGCAGCTGCCAGGAGTGACTCCCCGCTGTTTTAAGGACTAAGGAGACCATGCTTGTATATCCATTCCTCTGTTCTCATTTTCTCTTGGTTCAGTCATTTTGTACTTATTTTTACTGAGGATGACTTGGAGAGTTGAGGCTCAACATTATAGCTAGCAGGCAGCCTTCTGTTGTTAGAAAGACTCCCCTCGGGGTGCCTGGGTGGCTCAGTCGGTTAAAGCATCTGTCTTTGGCTTGGGTCATGATCTCAGGGTCCTGGGATTGGGCCCCACATCAGGCTCATCAATGGGCTCCATGCTCGGTGGGGAGTCTGCTTGTTCTTCTCCCTCTGCCCCTCCCCTGCTCATGCTCTCTCTCTCAAATAAATAAATGAAAAAAAAAAAAAAGAAAGGAGGAAAGACTCCTCTCCACCACCCTAACTATGGCCCAACAGAAATTCACTTTTTCCTTTATTGAGGTATAATTGACAGGTAACATTATGTTAGTTTCAGATGTAAAGCATAATGAATTGATATTTGCGTATATTGCAAAATGATCACCTCAATTAAGTCTAGTTAACGTTTGTTACCATTCATGGTACAGAATTGGTTTTTTCTTGTGATGAGAAATTTTAAGATTTACTCTTAGAAACTTTCAAAAATGCAATACAGTATTATTAACTATAGTCGCCATGCTGTATATCCTTGTGACTTACTTATTTTATAATTGAAACTTTGTAACTTTTGACACCCTTCACCTATTTTGCCCAACCCCCATTAGCCCATAGTATGTTCCCTGTATCTATAAGCATATTTTGTTTTTGTTTTTGTTTTAGATTCCACATGTAAGTAAGATCATACAGTATTTGTCTTTGACATTTCACTTAGCATAATACCTTCAAGGTCCACCCATGTTATTGCAAATGACAACATTTCATCTTTTTTATGGTGAAATAATATTCACCTGTATCTCATATTTTCTTTATCCATTCATCCATTGATGCACACTTAGGCCGTTTCCATATCTTGGCTATTGAAATTATGTTGCAATGAACATGGGGCTGAATATATTTTTTCAAGTTAGTTTTTTTCTTTTTTTTTTTCAAATAAATACTCAGAAGTGGAATTGCTGGCTCATATGGTAGTTCTACTTTTACTTTTTTGAGGAACTTCCATACTGTTTTCCCTAGTGGCTGCACCAATTTACATTCCCACCAGCAGTGCATAAGCATTCCCTTTTCTGCACACCCTCACCAACACTTGTTGTTTCTTGTCTTTTTTTTTCTCTCTCTCTCTTTCTAATAATCATTCTAGCGGGGGTGAGGTGATATTTTATTGTGGTTTTGATCTGTATTTCCCTCATGATTAGTGGTGTTGAGCATCCTTTCATGTATATATCTTTCTTTAGAAAAATGTGTATTCAGATCCTCTGCCCATTTTTTAATCAGATTTTGCTATTAAGTTCTTATATGGGTTCTTTAGATATTTATATTTTATTTTATTTATTTATATTATATTTTGCTATTAAGTTCTTATATGGGTTCTTTAGATATTTTGGATATTAACCCCTTATCAGGTATATGACTTGCAAATATTTTCTTCCAATTAGTAGGTTGTTTTTTTCTCATTATATTGATGGTGCAATTCACTTTTTGCTTAAGCATTTTTTTTTAGTTCTATGATATATCTTTATTAGCTTTTTTAAAATATTTTTTTATTATATTATATTAGTCACCATACAGTACATCCCTGGTTTTTGATGTAAAGTTTGATGATTCATTAGTTGCGTATAACACCCAGTGCCACCATGCAATACGTGCCCTCCTTACTACCCATCACCAGCCTATCCCATTCCCCCACCCCCTCCCCTCTGTAGCCCACAGTTTGTTTCTCAGAGTCCATAGTCTCTCATGCTTCATTCCCCCTTCTGATTACCCCCTTCTTTATCCCTTTCTTCTCCTACCGATCTTTCTAATTCTTATGTTCCATAGATGAGAGAAACCCTATGATAATTGTCTTTCTCTGCTTGACTTATTTCACTTAGCATTATCTCCTCCAGTACCGTCCATGTTGCAGCAAATGTTGAGAAATTGTTCTTTTTGATAGCTGAATAATATTCCATTGTATATATGGACCACCTTCTTAATCCAGTCATCTGTTGAAGGGCATCTCGGCTCCTTCCATGATTTAGCTATTGTGGACAGAGCTGCTATGTACATTGGGGTGCATATGGCCCTTCTCTTCACTACATCTGTATCTTTGGGGTGAATACCCAGTAGTGCAATGGCTGTAAGCATTTCTAATCAAATTTATGGATATGACCATTTTCTAATACTCCTAGGCCCTGATGGAAATCCAAACACTTGCGAAGAATGTCTCAGTATGAAAAGAGCCCACCTTGGGCATGTTCACATAGGTCACACACATAATATGTGTCAGAACTTATCTTACTACATGTTCCTACCTTGAGGTATCTCATTTCTATTAGACCCAAACTTCATAAGGGCACATCACTTCATTATATTTCCATTCATAATACACTTGGCCTACAGTAGAAATTTAATAAATGTTTGTTAAGTGAGTGAAAATCTCAATTAATTAATTTTGAATACACTATTTACTTGGGTGTAAAATTGTAATTCAATTTCTGTCTTGTGTTTTAAAATCATACCTGGAAAACAAGAATCTCTTCACCATTGTCAAGTATAATGTAGTATTAGAATGCATATAAAATTAATATGGGGTACTTTAAAATGAGAAAAAAACCATGGAAATTAGAAAACAGATTTTTGTTAGAATAATTCTTATTTGTATTCATGATCTAAATTTCTCACAACTCAAACTAAAACTAAGTAAATGTAAATATTATATGCACCTGGAGGTTTACTGTATATAAATTGTGAAGTGTCATATACATTTAGTATATAATGTATAGTACATAATATATAACTGTTCTAAATCTCTTAAAAATTATATTAACCTGGTTAGTTTTTTAATATAGCAGGCTATTGAATTGTGTTTGATATACTCATTAAAATCTCAGACTTTACATGGATGCTAGATATCTTTGCTAATAGTTTCCCAAGTGAGCTAGTTTGTTATGATTGAAGACAACGGCCAATATAAGGGAAAATAAATTGCCAAGATTATATTCTGTAGTTTTGTTAATCTTTAATTTTTCAGGCTAATAGTTTAATAAAACCTCTACTTTACTGATAATTGAGCCAATGAAACTGTATTTGAGTCTGTATTTCTTACATTCGTTGGATTTTTTTTGCAAGCATACATTTATTCTTATAAATCACATTCTCAAATTCTTAACTCTTTCCTATTCATAGAAACTTACATAAATTTATAAAACTTCTTCTAAAGCATAGAATCTGCAGTGACAAAGTTTCTTATTTATTATTATTTTTCTAGCTACAGATTTTAGGTCACTAACGTACCTAAAGGCATGCTTCCAGCTATTGGATATCAGATCTTTCCAAAATGCCTCAGTGAGAGTCTGCATTTCAGTAAGTCTCTTTAATTGATTTTTTCATCAATAGTAATAGAAAACCTTACCTTTACGTTTCATAATTTTAGTATAAGATCTGTTCTAAATCTATAAAAAAAAGTAGCATAGATGATATATTTGTCCTTTTCCTATTTATTTCAGCATCCTATACATAGCTTACGAGGTAAAATTTAGTCCCACTAACAAGCTAGAACCACCCCAAAATCCTTGTGCGTATGTGTTCTTTAAATTATTATTGTGAAGACTGTTTTCAATCAACCTATCCAAAATACGAATTGAACCCCCAAACTATTTGGATTGATGTAAATGGACAGAGGTCTATGTGGGCTTTTTGGTTATGGGAGCAAACTGTCAGTGATGGATGAGGTGCGAAGCCCATGACGGATGCCTTCAGATGCCCACGCAGAGTGTGGTCTACTCACCGTCCCCGCCGTGTAGACCTACAGCTCGGCATCGCGGCTTATCCAGAAAGAGTATTTCCTATTTTTTCCATCAGAAGGCTGTCTACTGGCCTCCTAAAATACCGATGAGATCTTTCTTACACAAGCTGGTTTATTTTCTGAATTAGTAGGTGCCTAGCTGTGGCCACAAATTCTAGCGGTCCAGAAAGCTATTACAGAGACAGTCTACAAATGCGTTTTCCAATGAAGTCAAGCATTTGCTATTGAATGGATGAATAATACATTTTGCACATTTATGTAATGTCAGTTTCACATATAAGGAATTTCTGTTGTGATTAGCAAAATATTAACAGTTGAAAACACCACTGAATTCATTCATGTCTTTCGCTTATGTAAGTTACCAATCAAGGAGTAGTAAGTGTTTCACGAATAACACAATGTGGAAGTTTATGGAATTTTTGACATTTCATATCAGATCTTGATACAACAAAGGCTTGAAACTCTGGGCCTTAAATCATTTTTTTCTCTTTTAACTTAAATACTCACTACGTTAACGGGAACAAATGTGAAACATTGTGACGTTAATGTGAAAGCAACAACTTTAACTTTTTTAAATTGTGAATGTGTATTTATTTTTTAAATTTAAATTCAATTAGCCAAGATATAGAACATCACATCATTAGTTTCAGATGTAGAGTTCAGTAATTCATCAGTTGCATATAACACCCAGTGCTCATCACATCACCTGCCCTCCTTAATGCCCTGTTACCCCATCCTCCCACTCCCCTCCCCTCCAGCAGCCCTCAGTTTGTTTCCTATAGTCAAGAGTCCCTCATTGTTTGTCTCCCTCTCTGATTTCTTTCCATAAAGCAATAACTTTTAACTATGATCATTTTTTCATTGAGAAGCTCTTTAAATAAGGCATCTTTCAAAAATAATACTTGTTGTATTTTTATGCATACTCTCTTGAGAAAAGAACATCAATGTCAGCATCACATAATGGATTTCACTTTACAAAATCACAGCTTCATAAAAATCAGCTGCTAATTTGACTCAAGATGGAACAAGAAAATCACTTGCAAAGTATTCCCTACCAAAACGATTTGGATTCGTCAGACATGACACATGGTAAGAACGTTGCAGATGATAGTACAACTTGAGAGGAAAATGACTTGTCAACTTCCCACTAGCACCCTCCCTGTCCCTCTCCCTGACAGGTCTAGCACTGAACATCACACACTATTTAGAGAGAGCACCAGTGACTTCTTGCTCTTCTCCTGAGAACTCATCTCTCAAGTAATAAAGGCTTAGAACTAAATTGAATAGGATGTGTAAATAAACTGTTTATTAGAAACCCTTGCCCATTTTTTAATAACCATCAAGTCATTAGTCAATAACTATCCCGCACATCCTACCTGACATTATCTATGATGAACTGACAACAGCCGGAGGCGTATCACATGGAAGTCTTCCAAAAGACTTTGTCCACTGCCCTTGCCTCCAGGGACGGGTCTTGTAAGAAGTTGCTGCAGCCAAGGTCAAAGAGGTTGCTGCCTGTGTTCTCCTTTATGATTTTGATAGTTTCCTGTCTCACATTTAGGTCTTTCATCCATTTTTTAAAAAGATTTCTATTTATTTATTTGAGAGAGAGAGAGAGAGCGCGCGCGCGCGAGAGCAGGAGCGGGGGTGGGGGAAGGGCAGAAGAAAACTCCCCGCTGAGCAGGGAGCCTGATGCTGGACTCTCTCCCAGGACTCCGGGATCCTGACCTGAGCTTGCTGGGAATGGGCAGTAATCCCTGTGCCGACGGATGTAAGATGACTCCAGACTTTGCAGTGAAAGAGAGGAGAGGGCAAGGGGGTCAACGCTCAGAGGCGAAGCCCCTTTGCTCCTGTTTGCTCCCGTTTTTATTGGTCCTTCAGGATAATCACGAATCCTTATCACTGTTTCTCAATCGCGTGATATGTGACAAGGGGTCTTACTGAAACTAGGAGAATTTGGTTACGGGAAAGATACAATATGCTAATTTGGGCGTGTTCTAGGAGGTCTGCTCAACATAGCCTAAAGGCAATGAATATATCTCTTAGATCTTGGGGCCACTGTTTGGACTAGGAAAGTTTCCAGAGGGCAACTCCCTGCGGCATTCCAAAGACAGAGTGGTCACATAGGCCTCGGCATTCCAAAGGCCTAGGCCCTTCTCCGAAACCTTCCCTTGCCCCCAGCAACCTCCATGTTACATTGTAGCGATCCAGGTATTATGGCTGATTTCATGCTCTACATTAACTCCAACATGAGCTGAAGGCAAATGCTTCACCAACTGAGCCACCCAGGCACCCCTATTTCATCCATTTTGAATCTATCCTTGTGTGTGGTGTAAGAAAGTGGTCCAGTTTCACTCTGCATGTGACTGTCTAGTTTTCCCAACACCATTTGTTGAAGAGCTTTTTTCCATTGGATATTCTTTCCTAGTTTGTCAAAGATTAGTTGACCATATATTTGTGGGTCCATTTCTGGATTTTCTGTTCTGTTCTGTTGAGCTATGTAGCTACGTGTCTGTTTTGGTTTTTTTGTTTTGCTTTGTTTTGGGGTTTTTTTGCCAATACCATACTGTCTTGATGACTACAGCTTTGTAGTATCACTTGAGGTCCGTAACGGCGATGCCTCCCACTTTGCTTTTCTTTTTCAGGATTGCAATGACGTGGATGGAGCTAAAGCGTATTGTGCTAAGTAGAATAAGTCAGTCAGAGAAAGACAAATACCATATGATTTCACTCATATGTGGAATTTAGGAAACAAGGCAGATGAACATGTGAGAAGGGGGGAAAGAAGAGAAAGGGGAGGAGGGAAGCCATAAATGACTCTTAAGGATAGAGAACAAACTGAGGGTTGATGGAGGGATGCGCATGGGGGATGGGCTAAATGAGTGATGGGAATCAAGGAGGGCACTGTTATGATGAGCACTGGGTGTTATATGTTAGTGATGAATCACTGAATTCAGGTCCTGAAACCAGTATTACACTATATGTTAACTACTAGAATTTAAGTAAAAATTTAGAAGAGAAAAATAAAAATAAAAGATAAAAAATTAAAGATAAAAGGTTAAAAAAAAAATCCTTTGTGCATTCCCAACTGTTCTGTGTATTTCTCATTCATTGTACCAAGAGCATAATGAAGTAAAAAGACCCTTCCTAGGTCATGTGTTTCAGAGAGAAAGGTTCAGATTCATTTGTCCCAAGGTGTCCTGAACGTAATGTTAGTAACCTAGCTGATCTTCGCCAAGTTATCCTGCATGTTGTTATGGTGTTTTAGAGACTCACTTACTAATTCATTATATACTTAACAAGAGCTCTAACATTCAAGGCTCTATGACATATATGGATTGAGCTAGAGATAAAAAAGACCCAAGGACAAGGATTTTTACGACAGTGAAAACATTCTGTATGATGCCGTAATGACGGATACAAGTTATTATCCATTTGTCCAAAGCCATAGACTGGAGAGCACCATCAGTGTAACCTAGTGTGAACTGTGGAGTCTGGGTAATTATGATGTGTCAGGTAGGTTCATCGATTGCAACAAATGTTGATAATAGGAGAGGTATTTGATAATGGAGAAAGCTAAGCAGGTGTGGGGGCAGGAGTTATACGGGAAAGCTTTGTACTGCTCTCTCAATTTTGCCGTGAACCTAAAACTGCTCTAAAAAAATAGTCTTTTAAAAATGAAAGACTCAAGAGACGGCGGAAGAATACTGCTGAACTCTGATCACTCTCTGGCATTAAAATGCACTTCTTCCTGTACGCTTACTGATGTGTGGAAATATAGATTCAGAAGTTTAGAGAGGGACCCTGAGCACTTCTCCTACAGCTGAGGGAAAGTGTAAAGTACAAATAGACTATTTGTTCTTCTGTCTGGCATTTGAAAATAAGACCCGATGTGGGAAGTTCTGGGAGAGTGTCTTGCTATTCTGCAGGGCTGTTTTGCTTAGGTTCATCAGCTATGGGAACAGCCAATGTCCTCCAGAGAGAAAGGGGAAATCAGGCTCACTGTGCCCTGTGGAGTAAAAGAGGAAAATCCACGTTTGAATCAGCCTGCGGGTTAATAGAGAAAAGATTCACATAAATGCATTCCTTTTCCCCAAGGCGAGGCTACTGTCAGCAGAAGATGATTGAGTTAGCAAAGGCATTTCCCCTTTTTTTCTAAAATTTTCAGCATCATGAATTCCACCCATGTGTACTGCCCTCACTCCTCACCCCCCACCCCTGACACATCTTTAAAGAGAGCATCTAAGTCTGCCAACTACGTAAACCTCCCCGATGACCTATGCCAGATTTCTCATCACAAGCACATAGCTCGAGAGGGGAAATAGTGAAAATTGGTTTAAATGGTATAAAATAGCCACTCCATTATACTGGCGAGGAAGGAAAATGGGAAATGCAAACAGACCAAGTAATTATGCCCTATTTGCATTTATAAAAAACGGTGCTGACAACTTATGCAGACTTTAGTTTGTATTGGTCCATTTTAATATTCTCAAAACAATCGCTCTATATCCCTTAAAGTTAGTGAGGAGTGCAAGGGGACCACAGAAGAAAGTATGTTTTTAAAGGAATGAATGATTACACTATATATGCCAAATGCTTGAATCTTGTTTATTGGCCCAATAATTTATATATAATATATGTACCATAGATTTATTTTATTACTTTTCAATGCTTAGTGATTATGCCATCATGTATTTTAAAACATTTAGATTTATTTCTGTAACAGTTTTTTTTTAAAAGAAATGACTACTTTTGTATGGATGACTTTGTAATAAAGACCCCATTGTCTCAGAATTCTTTTTTCCCCTACTCTTCCATTTAAAAACATCCTACTAATTTTCTACCTTCTATCATTGGCCTGAACAGTGTTAGAACTTCTATTACATCCTTAATGTTCTATCTCATTATTACTTTTTGCCCCATTACTAATACTCACAAATAGGATTTTAACACGTGCAAAAACCATCTGGTATGCTCCAGACCATGAGATCCAGGAGACCCACGCTACCTGAAAAGGACTTGATTCATTTAGCATTGCTCATTTAAAATATTTTCTTTGGTTGGTCTAGTGCTTGTTTTAAATACTTGAGTGCTCCAGTTTAAGATTTATTATGCCCATTAGTATTGCTTTGTTGAAACTGTAGTATGCATTCTAACAAGTATTTACAATTTATGATGGTAAGTTCAAAGTTGTATAATTATTGTAGTAATTTCCAACTCATTCACTTGTCATTTTTTATTTCCAGACCTTCCCACAAAACTTTTTAAAATTAAAAAGGCTCTTGTCCAACTTGGTCTTTGTTCAAAAGTTAATTTTAGCTTTTGGTGAAGCCTGCCTTAAAACATATCAGCCATTTTTTTCCTATGTAGTATGTTAAGGATGGGTCACCAAACCTCAGAAATACTAGAAAAGTAACTAAAACACTCAAATGGCTGATTCCTGGAGATCATTTTTCCAGAATGTAATCTTCCGGATTAACGTTTTAGATTCAATGGATGAAAATGTAGGAAGCTTCCTTCCAAGATGTTTTTGAAATCCCAGTTACAAAGACCTTGCCAGATCACACAAAGAAATAAAGTTTAGACTTTTTGCTTCCTCTGATTCATCCTCTCCTGTAGAGAAAGCCACTGCCGTTACGATGTGTTATTTGAGCAGCATTGCTATAAATAGCATCTGCACAGGTATCCTGGTCCTCTACCATTGCCTGTGATAAAATTGCATTCCTTCACCATTTTTATAGCCAGTACTGTGACTTCCCAAAGATGCCCATATATTGGTTTTCAATTCTAGTAGAGCACTTGGTCTTAGTTTCTTAAAGATGTGTCTCTTCCTAAGTAATGAAATTGTCACTTACTGAATAGAACAAAAAAGTTGTGATCAGCTCACAATTGGAATATGGCATAGATATCTTCAAGAAATTATTTGATTTTTGCCATAGCAAATTCTTAGGTTTCAAAAAAAGACTATTTTCCTAAAATAGTTTAGCTGAAAACTTTCACGAAAGTTGTTTGCCTTTAGGTAGTTCTAATATCTATTTTTCAAATTTGCCAAATTTTCCTTAGCAGTGGAGTCCTTCATCCAAATGAAATATTATTATAGATCTCAATATATAAAAAGACGGGGTGGAGTTTCTGATTAGAGTGGAGGTGGGGATTGAAAGCCCCATCAGCTCAGCCCTTTTTGCTGTTCAAGACAGTTACTGAGGAAGCTCCAAGGCTCGGAAAAGCAAAGTTTGAAAATCATTCTTCAAAGGCTTTATTTTCAGCTAGCTATAGATGTTATGAGCTGATAAGCATGCGGCAGATTTATTCTCTTCTTAAGCAACATCAGGTAGGGGAGGTAACATCCACATTTTTCACTCTAGACCTAACCTGATGGACATCTCTACATCGAAATCTCAAACAAATTGTATTACTCTTTCAAGCTTCAGTTTCCTTTTCCATACATTCAGATTAATCGTCTACCTTGCACCAATGTTGCTGAGATGAAATGTAATAACATAGGAAGACCCTCAGTAAATGTGGGTACCTTTCCTTTCCCTTCTTTGATAATTAGGTTTTCAAACAACTATTTTGCAGATCATCTATAAAGCTCTTTTTATTGGATATGCTCTCACCACACCATGATTTCTCATCTGAATCAGAGAATTATTGCTGTGATACAGCCTTTATGGTGAAATACCAGCCTTCTTTCTCTTAAATGTCTAGGATAATGTTTAGGATCAACTCTGGTATCTCGTTGACCCATTTTCATCTTCTGTAAGCTGTAGGTATGTAACCTTGCTGTCCTCTTCTGCAGCCACGACCATCTCGTTTCCCATTTGGGGTTCTTACCCTACAAAGCAGGATAGTCTCTTTGTTATAGTCTCCACAACAACCACTCAGATCCCCTCAACTAATAATAATCAAAAATAAACAGAGATTACCTAACTACAACAAATACGAAAATTACTAAGATATTAGAAATTTGTTAAGGGGCATCTACCAAGGGTATGTGAAATCACTTCTGCTGCCTTTGTAGTCTCCACAATAGTTTGTAAATTTTCTTGCATCTTTATGGAATCTCAGCTACGCAGCCACGGACTCANATTGCTGCCATTGTAGTCTCCACAATAGTTTGTAAATTTTCTTGCATCTTTATGGAATCTCAGCTACGCAGCCACGGACTCATCAAAAGGTCATCTTCAAGGTGCTGAGAAGCCAGTAACAATGCCCTTCCGGTTGAGTTCATTGTTTGGCCCCATAATTTGTTTGCTTTCTTTAAGACATTGAAGAGACTAGTATGATGAGGGGTCAAGGTAGAAGTGCCTTGGTATCAGAGGTTTCAAATCCTATTTCACAAAATCACGGATACACTGCCCTAAAGCACCCTGCAGTGTGATTTTAAGTGACCAGCTCCCCGTTCGGTGCCCTTGAGAAAGAAATACACCTGGAAGAGTGTCTACCTGGGTTTAGTTATCACACCCGAGAGTAAAAAACAGCATAAGATTTTTAAGACTCGTATTCAATGTTAAGTACTCGTTTTCATGTCCACTCTGCCCGCCCAACATGTTTTTAGAAGTATTAATAATACTTGTTGTAGTTCATTAATATGCAAAGGACTCCCTTGTTTACTTCAGTTCCAATTTGGGAGTAAGATATATTCAGCCTTATCTTAGCTGAAGACCAGGTGAAAGTACACGGCCTGTAGCAATAGGTAGATTGAGGGAAAACTTGACTGTCAAATCTGAGGGATTTTCAGAAACTCAGTTCTAAACTTTTTTTCAGGTTCAGGCCCTAGGATTAATTCCTCTGGCCACCCAGCTGAGCTTCCTCAATTAAGTTGTTCTTCTAGCTTTTTTGCATCCTATTTCTAGCTGTTGCTTTCTTAGATGAGGTGGAAACTTCCTTCTGTGACCCTCCCCAAAGATTCCTCCCCAGGCTCTGGACCATCTTAATCATCTTTTTCAAGATTCTTTATTCTTTTTCAATGACTACAATGTTCTGGCTTCTTCCATTCACTTTTTTTTTTTCTGATTCAGTTTTCTTTTCCTGAAGTTATAATTTCTTCCTTTAAGTGGGTGCAGCTTGGTTTATATTCTAAGCCAATGTCTGGATCCAGCCTGGGCACTGTCATCCCAAAGCTTGTTGCCCCTATCGCATTGTTCCTCTTTCTGACCACATCTAACTACTACTACCTACTTGTGTTACCTTTTCTGGACATTCCAATGTGTTCTTATTTCTAGTCTGAAATCCATCTAGATGACACATCTATGTCACATTACAGGACATATTCTAAATCCAATAAATATTCACCCCTCAAGTTCTTGATTTCATCAATTTCCCCTTGATTCTTCCTGGTAATCAAATTCAAATGCCATTCAGGAGGGTGGTCTTCTGAAACTTTTTAACAATTTTATAGTACCAAAATATCTCAAGCAGACAATGAAGAAAAATTGCCATAATTTCCTAAAAAGGAAAAGCAGAGCTTTTCCATTAAAGCCTTATCATAAGCTAGCATTTTTGAAAATGTTTGATTCTGGATAAAAATTTGTGTTTTAACATTCTGGAAAGCANATCAAAAGGTCATCTTCAAGGTGCTGAGAAGCCAGTAACAATGCCCTTCCGGTTGAGTTCATTGTTTGGCCCCATAATTTGTTTGCTTTCTTTAAGACATTGAAGAGACTAGTATGATGAGGGGTCAAGGTAGAAGTGCCTTGGTATCAGAGGTTTCAAATCCTATTTCACAAAATCACGGATACACTGCCCTAAAGCACCCTGCAGTGTGATTTTAAGTGACCAGCTCCCCGTTCGGTGCCCTTGAGAAAGAAATACACCTGGAAGAGTGTCTACCTGGGTTTAGTTATCACACCCGAGAGTAAAAAACAGCATAAGATTTTTAAGACTCGTATTCAATGTTAAGTACTCGTTTTCATGTCCACTCTGCCCNGTAGAGAAAGCCACTGCAGTTACGATGTGTTATTTGAGCAGCATTGCTATAAATAGCATCTGCACAGGTATCCTGGTCCTCTACCATTGCCTGTGATAAAATTGCATTCCTTCACCATTTTTATAGCCAGTACTGTGACTTCCCAAAGATGCCCATATATTGGTTTTCAATTCTAGTAGAGCACTTGGTCTTAGTTTCTTAAAGATGTGTCTCTTCCTAAGTAATGAAATTGTCACTTACTGAATAGAACAAAAAAGTTGTGATCAGCTCACAATTGGAATATGGCATAGATATCTTCAAGAAATTATTTGATTTTTGCCATAGCAAATTCTTAGGTTTCAAAAAAAGACTATTTTCCTAAAATAGTTTAGCTGAAAACTTTCACGAAAGTTGTTTGCCTTTAGGTAGTTCTAATATCTATTTTTCAAATTTGCCAAATTTTCCTTAGCAGTGGAGTCCTTCATCCAAATGAAATATTATTATAGATCTCAATATATAAAAAGACGGGGTGGAGTTTCTGATTAGAGTGGAGGTGGGGATTGAAAGCCCCATCAGCTCAGCCCTTTTGCTGTTCAAGACAGTTACTGAGGAAGCTCCAAGGCTCGGAAAAGCAAAGTTTGAAAATCATTCTTCAAAGACTTTATTTTCAGCTAGCTATAGATGTTATGAGCTGATAAGCATGCGGCAGATTTATTCTCTTCTTAAGCAACATCAGGTAGGGGAGGTAACATCCACATTTTTCACTCTAGACCTAACCTGATGGACATCTCTACATCGAAATCTCAAACAAATTGTATTACTCTTTCAAGCTTCAGTTTCCTTTTCCATACATTCAGATTAATCGTCTACCTTGCACCAATGTTGCTGAGATGAAATGTAATAACATAGGAAGACCCTCAGTAAATGTGGGTACCTTTCCTTTCCCTTCTTTGATAATTAGGTTTTCAAACAACTATTTTGCAGATCATCTATAAAGCTCTTTTTATTGGATATGCTCTCACCACACCATGATTTCTCATCTGAATCAGAGAATTATTGCTGTGATACAGCCTTTATGGTGAAATACCAGCCTTCTTTCTCTTAAATGTCTAGGATAATGTTTAGGATCAACTCTGGTATCTCGTTGACCCATTTTCATCTTCTGTAAGCTGTAGGTATGTAACCTTGCTGTCCTCTTCTGCAGCCACGACCATCTCGTTTCCCATTTGGGGTTCTTACCCTACAAAGCAGGATAGTCTCTTTGTTATAGTCTCCACAACAACCACTCAGATCCCCTCAACTAATAATAATCAAAAATAAACAGAGATTACCTAACTACAACAAATACGAAAATTACTAAGATATTAGAAATTTGTTAAGGGGCATCTACCAAGGGTATGTGAAATCACTTCTGCTGCCTTTGTAGTCTCCACAATAGTTTGTAAATTTTCTTGCATCTTTATGGAATCTCAGCTACGCAGCCACGGACTCATCAAAAGGTCATCTTCAAGGTGCTGAGAAGCCAGTAACAATGCCCTTCCGGTTGAGTTCATTGTTTGGCCCCATAATTTGTTTGCTTTCTTTAAGACATTGAAGAGACTAGTATGATGAGGGGTCAAGGTAGAAGTGCCTTGGTATCAGAGGTTTCAAATCCTATTTCACAAAATCACGGATACACTGCCCTAAAGCACCCTGCAGTGTGATTTTAAGTGACCAGCTCCCCGTTCGGTGCCCTTGAGAAAGAAATACACCTGGAAGAGTGTCTACCTGGGTTTAGTTATCACACCCGAGAGTAAAAAACAGCATAAGATTTTTAAGACTCGTACTCAATGTTAAGTACTCGTTTTCATGTCCACTCTGCCCACCCAACATGTTTTTAGAAGTTTTAATAATACTTGTTGTAGTTCATTAATATGCAAAGGACTCTCTTGTTTACTTCAGTTCCAATTTGGGAGTAAGATATATTCAGCCTTATCTTAGCTGAAGACCAGGTGAAAGTACACGGCCTGTAGCAATAGGTAGATTGAGGGAAAACTTGACTGTCAAATCTGAGGGATTTTCAGAAACTCAGTTCTAAACTTTTTTTCAGGTTCAGGCCCTAGGATTAATTCCTCTGGCCACCCAGCTGAGCTTCCTCAATTAAGTTGTTCTTCTAGCTTTTTTGCATCCTATTTCTAGCTGTTGCTTTCTTAGATGAGGTGGAAACTTCCTTCTGTGACCCTCCCCAAAGATTCCTCCCCAGGCTCTGGACCATCTTAATCATCTTTTTCAAGATTCTTTATTCTTTTTCAATGACTACAATGTTCTGGCTTCTTCCATTCACTTTTTTTTTTTTTGATTCAGTTTTCTTTTCCTGAAGTTATAATTTCTTCCTTTAAGTGGGTGCAGCTTGGTTTATATTCTAAGCCAATGTCTGGATCCAGCCTGGGCACTGTCATCCCAAAGCTTGTTGCCCCTATCGCATTGTTCCTCTTTCTGACCACATCTAACTACTACTACCTACTTGTGTTACCTTTTCTGGACATTCCAATGTGTTCTTATTTCTAGTCTGAAATCCATCTAGATGACACATCTATGTCACATTACAGGACATATTCTAAATCCAATAAATATTCACCCCTCAAGTTCTTGATTTCATCAATTTCCCCTTGATTCTTCCTGGTAATCAAATTCAAATGCCATTCAGGAGGGTGGTCTTCTGAAGCTTTTTAACAATTTTATAGTACCAAAATATCTCAAGCAGACAATGAAGAAAAATTGCCATAATTTCCTAAAAAGGAAAAGCAGAGCTTTTCCATTAAAGCCTTATCATAAGCTAGCATTTTTGAAAATGTTTGATTCTGGATAAAAATTTGTGTTTTAACATTCTGGAAAGCAATAAAGGCATGACAAGATTTATTATGCGTTTTGTTCAGTTTGGTGGCATTGGAGATGTATGCCACACCTTCATTAATTTTGTCTGTGATGTATATTCCAGTATAATAATACTGTTGAATGATCCTGAGTTTGTTTTTATATGGGTAAAAATGTGTAAAACACTACATAGGCATCAAATACCATTATTACTAAGGCAAATATAATCAGACACTTTTTTCATGGAACATAGTAACGAAAGAAGAATATTCTAAAGTCAGATCCAGCTTGTCACTGATGGGCTCTACTATGTTAGTGATCTTGTATCTCTGAACTTGGTTATTTGGGAGAATACAGAGCTACATAGGTTAAGTACTAGATTTATTCAGAGATTAATAATAAAGAACATTTTTGGTTGGGTTTTGCATTTTCATATCTGTTATCAGCTGTGATCTACTGGCCAGAAAAACAAAACAAAACGGTAATTAAACTAATTTGTCCACTCTGCCAGGGCTGAGTCTTTGTGTTCTGGGAGGGAGAAGTGAGGAACGGAGGATGGGAGAGAAAAAGCAGTTTAACCCTCAATGGAGGGTTAAATTCAAACTCAGCTAAGCAGATTAATTGTTTAATTAACTGCCACTTTTGACCTCTTCCATAGTATATGCTTATGGTCATTCCGACTTGAATTTCACGTGCACCATTGCTCCAAGTTGGAGCGCACTCCTGTGCATAGTTTGTTATTCCTCTTTTGAGGAACTTTTTGTGTGTATGAGCTCATCTTTCCTCCTCATAGGACCTATTGTAGATATTTAGAGGGAAGTGTTTGTGCAAAAGGAAGAGGAGTTATGTGTTGAATATAAATATGGGGTCTAAAGGATTTTGATGTCATAGAAATCTATTAGAGTTATTTGGTTGTGTTTTCTAGGGGATCTTAAAGTTTCAGCTTTGTATCCAATGAGATAGAATAAATAACAANCCATAGTATGTGCTTATGGTCATTCCGACTTGAATTTCACGTGCACCATTGCTCCAAGTTGGAGCGCACTCCTGTGCATAGTTTGTTATTCCTCTTTTGAGGAACTTTTTGTGTGTATGAGCTCATCTTTCCTCCTCATAGGACCTATTGTAGATATTTAGAGGGAAGTGTTTGTGCAAAAGGAAGAGGAGTTATGTGTTGAATATAAATATGGGGTCTAAAGGATTTTGATGTCATAGAAATCTATTAGAGTTATTTGGTTGTGTTTTCTAGGGGATCTTAAAGTTTCAGCTTTGTATCCAATGAGATAGAATAAATAACAAAGAAAATATGAGTTGAAATTCTGAATAAAAGTATGGTGCTCTTAGGAAAACTTCCGTGGTCAATGATATGCAATAAGATAATTTATCACCAGCTCTGTCTTTCCTAGCAGGAAATCTTGTGGTGATTGTAAGATGACTTAAATTACATTTTTTATATCACAAAATATTAAAGAGGCAGCTTTTCAAATGCATATTGTCCATACCATGTACTTAGGAATCTATGTCCAGGGGATTCAGCAAGAAAGGGCTTAGACACCACTAACTCCTGGTTCTGGTGGCAGAAAACCCAATCAGCGCAGTGACTGCTGACTCAAGTCTCAATATAGGTTTTACAAGAGGAAGAACAAGCTGAGCAGAAAAGCATTCATAATCTCTCAGGCTGAAATGCAGGGAGATTCCTAACATCTGGCAACATATAGTTATGATTACTCACTGCCCATGATGTCCAGGAATTGCATCTTGGTTAGATGTTTCAAGGATATATTGGACTGCTACAATATTCACATAATGAATTTAAATTGGAAGCCACCAAATAATTATGGGGCCTCTTCTGCTTGTAAAACACCAGGTGGGTGACTGGGATGGAAAAATTAAATAGATAAGAGTCCATTTCCAGAAGATAACCATATTATGATTAAGGAGTCAATTGAAAAGATTTTAAGAATTTTTCTATGGTTCCCATAAAACTAAAAATCAGGGTTAAAGAAGAACTGGGAAAGCAGGGACTTCTGGTGTCTTCATTGCATTCCTTCATGGGACAGTTCTCGTTTAAAGAAAGTCTCCCTTCTCCATGCTAATGCCTGAAGTCTCCTCCTTTGGTTCTGTCTCCTGTTTGTGGTCTTGCCCGCACAATCTTGCTGGAGTCCTATCTCTGCGAAGTCTTGAGTTGTTGCCTGGTGTGCCCATCTCCCCTTCAGAAGTGATGCTTTGGACAGCTCTGTGGTTTTGCATGCTCCACAGCCAGTCACCATTCCAGCCCAATCCTATAATAGCTCCAGATTCTTAACGCAGACTAGACCAGTATTCTCAGCCTCCCTGCTCACACGGGAAGTTAATTGGACAACTGGCTGTATCTCATACACTCACAGTGTTCAACAACTGGTTATTAGATAAAGGGATGAATGTGATACTATCTAAATCTTATGGCATTCCCACTCCAGATTTAATTAACTTCATGTCCTCCTGAATTTCTACAATGGGTTATTTAATATTTTGCTTTTTATTTTTGTTTAAGGATTCACACACTGTAAAATGACTTCTCACCTCATGGGAAAAGATGATTATCCATATAAGGGTGGATATTAAAAAGTTTTTGATAGTAAAGACTCTAGACTCTAAGTCTAGCCACCGATGGCTGTGAAGCCAAATTGTTTATTATAGAGGCCATTTTCCTTCAGACTTTGAATAGAAATGCTGTTGTTCCGAGCCTCTGGCTATATCAGTTCTTAGGTTTCCTTGTGCTGCTCATATTAGACGCTCTCAGGGTACCTAATAAACTAACACTATCATGTGATTTACCACATTGGGTCTCAGCCTGGTTCATGTTTTGAATGTAGTGTGGAGGGCAGAGGGAGTCGGGTATCATGCTTATAACTAGACATCATCTGCTGTGTGAATGACACTGTATATGGAAAAATGGAAGGAACTGATTTTGGCTTACTTGTTACATGACTCCATCCCTTTTTCAACATCTTTGTATGTTTTAAATGTATCCAAAGCTTATAGCACGTGGTAACAATGCACAGTGGCTTTGCTGGCAGTCTCAGGATAATCACTTAGCTTCTTCAGTGTATCAGCCAGAACCCAAAGTTTCTGCTTTCTTCCCAGAAACTGAATAGTAACAAATCATTTCCTATACATATAAAACTGGATTTTGTTCAATTTTCCCCATATTCTACAGATGTGAAGGGCTTTTCATTTTTATGTTAATTCAAAGTACATTGAGTAAGATCACATTTACTTAAATTCTGAAGTTGAAGTCAACCAATTTCTATGCTTATCTTTTAAAAAAAATGACTCGAATCCAACGTTATGCTTTTCCTGTAAAACTTCCAGTCTATCCTTTAATGCACAAACAAGGTATATTTCAGGGACTTTTGGCTCTGACAGAATTTTATGGTGAATAACATTGGCCACGTACTGTTGAAATGAATATTTTCCCCCTGGTACACTATGTAATAAGCTACAATCTCACAACGAACATCTGTACTATGGAAACACCATGTGTAGATTTTTGAGGTCGAGTTATGTTAAATCTATGTTCTCTAAAGTCATAGTCTCTTTCATAATAAATGACATACAAATGTCAACTTTATTACGTACCTAACAGCTACACATCCATTATTATTTTGACCCTACAATAAGATTTCCTTATGACAATGACATTATTTTAAATGTATAATATATCCAAGATGCTGAGGGTCAAAGAGAGGCTGTTTCTTTTATTTTCTCTTTTTCAGCATTTGTGGTCAATTATTTCTTTCTTTCTGCTAACTTTGGGTTTGATTGCTCTCCTTTTCTAGTTTCCTAATGTGTAAAATTATATTATTGGTTTGAGATCTTTCTTATTTTTGTTAATATAGGCATTTACAGCTATCATTTTCCCTCTGATCACTGCTTTTGCTGCATCACATAAGTTTTGGTGTGTTTTTGTCTTCCTTCACCTCAAAACATTTTCTAAATTCCCTTGGGGTTTTTTCTTTGCCCCATTGGTTGTTCAAGAATGTTTCATTTAATTTCCACATATTTGTGAATTTTCCAGATTTCCTTCATTCCTTTGTAGTCAGAGAAGATACTTTGTGTGGTTTAAATGTTTATAAATTTATTGGCACCTGTATTGTGACCTAACATATGGTCTATCATGAAGAATGTTCCATGTGTACTTGAGAAGAATGCATGTTATATTGTTGGTGGGTGGAGTGTTTCATAGATGTTGGAGAGTTGGAATATTTATTTGTGACAAAGGCACAAAAACAGTTCAGTGGAGAGGGGAAAATATCTTCAGGAAATAGTGCAAAAACAAACAAAAATAACTTCTATCCACACCTGGCACAACATACAAAAATGAACTCAAAGTGGATAACACACACAGGTGTAAAACCTAAAACTATAAACTTCTAAAAAAAAAAAAAAGTAGGAGAAAACCTTTGTGACCTTGGGATAGGTAAAGATTTCTCAGAAATAGCAAAAGCATGATTCATAAAAAAACAAATTGATAGGCTGAACTTCATAAAAATTAAAAACATTAATTTTTCACAAAACAAGCCTGGGAGAAAAATACTGGGAAAAATATTTGAAAATTATATCTGATAAATTAGAATATCTAAGGAACTCTAAAAATATAAAATTAAGTAAACTAAATAGCCCAATGAAAAAAACATGCAAAAGATTTGAATAGATACTTCAGCAAAGAAGATTATGTAGGTAGCAAATAAGCACATGAAAAAATGTTCAATATCAGTAGTCATTTAAACCACATGAATAACACTATACTCCTCTTAAAATTGCCAAGATTGAAAAGTCTGACCACGTCAAATGTTGATGAGGATACAGAGGGACTGGAACTTTCATACACTATTGATATAAATATAAAATTGTACAATCGCTTTGGAAAACTATTTGACAATTTTTTAAAAAGTTAAATGTGATTTATCATATGATATAACCATTACATTTCTAGGCATTTACTCAAGACAATGAAAGCATATGTCCTTACAGAGACCTATGCATGAATATCTAAAGCTTTATTCCTAACAGCTCCAAATTGGAAACAACCCACATGTTTGTCAATGGGCAATGGATAAACAGATTGTAGTATGTCCATATAATGGAATACTACTCAGCAATAAAAAGGAATAAACCATTGATACATAGGACATTAACAAATCTCAAAATAATTACACTGAATGAAAGAAGCCAGACAAAATAAGTACATGCTATCTGATTTGATTCGTGCAAAATTCTAGGAAATGTTAATCTATAGTGACAGAAAGAAAATCAGTGGTTCATTGGACCCCTGGGTTTGGTTGTGAAAGAGAAGAAGGAAGGATGATAAAAGAACTCAAGGAAATTTTGGGAGTGATGGATATATATATATATTCATTACTTAGATTGTGGTTATGGATGTATATAATTCCATGCAAAAAATGGTTACTTTTCTGTTAATAAAACCTCAACAAAATAATAACACAAATGGGATTATATCACTTCCCTGCTTATAATTCTACAGAGCCTGCATAGCCTAATAGAAGCCGACCCCCTGGCATGACATACAGTGTTTCTTAAGATATGATCTCCTATAATTCTTCTACCACAACTTGTGTCCCTACTATTCAACGACTTGAAGTTCCCTCAAGAAACTGTATTTTTTTTGTAGCTCCTCACTGGGCAAACACTGTTTTTTGCCTTGGTTTAAAGCCTCTATCTCTGGGGCACCTAGCTGGCTCAGTCGTTAAGCATCTACCTTCGGCTCAGGGTGTGATTGCAGGGTCCTGGGATCAAGCCCCGCATTGGGCTCCCTGCTCCACTAGGAGCCTGCTTCTTCCTCTCCCACTCCCCCTGCTTGTGTTCCCTCTCTCACTGGCTGTCTCTCTCTCTCTCTGTCAAATAAGTTAAAAAAAAAATCTTAAAAANGTAAAAAAAAAAATCTTAAAAAAAAAAGCCTCTATCTCGCTTACATGTCAAGCAGATATCTGCTTGTCTTTTTGACATTCAGTTCAAATCACTTCTGCCATGTTTTTCTCCCCAGTTCACCAAGGAACTAGGACCTGCCTCTTCTGTATTCCCACAGCAGCCTGTTCAAGCTACAATGATTATACTCTCCATGGGCTGAAATTATTCGTTTCTTTCTTAACCTCTTCTCCATTAAATTGTAAGCTTTTGGGAGACTTTATTCAACTATCTGCTCAGGTGGTAGCAAAATTCAATAAATTTTTGTTAAATGTATGATCTCAAGACCAATAAGGTAAACACATAAATTGCTTATAAAAATGCTGGTTCACAAGAGCCAACTATTGTTACTGTTCTAAGTATGTCCTGAGGGTAAAAATTATCCCAGGAATCATCCAAGTGTCTCTCATAGAAAGGAGAAACAGGTTTACATCATACTTTCCATCAATAAATTATTCCACAGGCTCCATCATCTAGATTTTTATCTCTCTTTGAGCCCAGTGAGATGATGTTTATACATCTCAAGTATCCTAATTCTCACATTACGGAAGTTAAAATAAAGTTAGATTATAATATTGCCAGTGTTTTTAAGTGGAAAAAAATCTATAAAACTGCTAATAAGAAATAAAACTAACTTAAAAGCACCTTTGTCTAGCAGTAATAGTATAATTAAATTTTAATTCATTTTGTCATATTTTCTTTAGGTAATCTTAAAACAACACAGTGCTTTAAAAATATTTCCTGCTTCCTGGTTTTTCCACTTTGATTTTGTATAATGGTTGCTCTTTCTTAATTAAAAAGGCTGCTGGAGGATAAAAGGGTGGTAATACAATCTGGCCAAACTTTTTCAAATGTCCTTCTTTATTGCTTTCTACCTTAATGAAAACATTCTCACACTAAGCCAGGGCAATATAAAGAACAACATAGCATTGCATTTAGCATTATAGCGTAAATAAAAGAAAACAATTTTGTTGCTTTCTAAGGAATCTGAAAGCAAGATATGTCTATAATTTTAATGTTCGCATTTGACACTGAAATATCATTTTTGCAATTAAATTTGCTGTTAATTGCACTGTAATTATGTTCACCTATTGCATTGTGTGCAAGTCACCTTCTCTGCAATAGACCTTGCCAGGCCAGATAACTGGTGACTGGGAAAATTCAGAAGGGACAAACTTACAAAACTAGCTTCAGAAGAGAGACTCCTAATCCAATTGATTATGCCTCAGAGAGTCTGTGAGTTCCTTTTCCATAGCTGAGCAATTCTTGTCTGCTCAGCTTTAAGTAACTATGAAATCCAGACTGGTGGAACTCGTCCAATCTGCGGACAGTGTGATTAATTAGGAGAGCTTTGGCATGGTAACAAAGTCAAGTGTTTCTCACTGTGAGAAATTCTCAACTTATTTCATGGATAAGATTGAATGGATTTAGAAGTACACTTCTATGGGAATAGCGGTAGGGCATGATACGTGGTAAGGGAAGGGCTGCAAAAGCGCTATCTTTGCTGGTGGTTTCTTACAAGAGTTTTACCAAAAGTTCTGAGCTCTGTGGAAATGTAGCCAACCCGTGAAGGACAAAGCCTCGCAGCTGAATACACTTAGCAGAAGTGATCTTATTAATCAAGCGTCAATGTTGAGTCATTCACTATACAGTGAGCATGCAGGGTGCTGCTGGACATACAGAAGGGAGGGAGCAAGACACAGATTTCTGGGTGGAGAGAATGTTTCTCCAGGTGTGATTCCAGAATCACCTATGGCAGAGCTGCCTTGTGTGTCTCTCAATACTCTGAGCAATATCCAGGTTACTGAATAAGAATTTTGGATGGTTTGGCCTGGAATTGTATGGTTTGACCTTCTTCCCAGAAAATTTTGTGTATCCTAAAGTGAGAGAACCACTACTCTTGAGCTTCCATTCAATGAAAAATAAAACAAATTAACAGGCTACTGTGATATATGGCATGATTTGGTTTATGTAATGGGAAAGTTGCATGGAAATATAACATGGAAAATGCTATTTAGATTTTTTAAAAGGAAAAATTATGCCTGGCAAATAGAATCTGAAAATACCTAAGAAAGGAGTGGTTGAGATAGACTTCCTGGGAGAATATGTAGTATTTCTGTAGTTGACATTTGGAAGAGTTATGTTCTAGATGAAGGAAAAACCTGAGCAGAAGCAGAGTGTGTTTATGACATTTTGAATTTTGGTTAGTAATATGCTCAACTTTTGCATTATAGCCCTTGGAAAACTTTTAAAAAATGTTGATGCTCAGGCTTACCCCCTCAAAATTCTTGTTTCAGTTGTCTCTTGCAGGGACTTTGATATCTGTTTTTTTTTAAATTATTAAATTGTATTATTTTCATTATTATTATTCAAAGTATTTTTTTAAAAAGGAAAATCAAGAGGATGAGAGGGAAGGAATGGGTTTGGTGAGCAAAAGAATGATAAGTTGTAATTGGAAAGGTTACTAAAATATCCAGGTGGCTAGTTCTAGCTGGTTATAGGAAATGCAAGTTGGAGTTCTGGAAAGAAACTAGAGCAAGAGATGTTGACGTGGAAAGCGATTTTTTTAAAGATTTTATTTATATATTGGTCAGAGAGAGAGAGAGAGAGCACAAGTAGGGGAAGCTGTAGGCAGAGGGAGAAGCAGGCTCCCTGCTGAGCATGGAGCTCCTGGGATCATGACCCAACCTGAAGGCAGCTGCTTAACCGACTGAGCCAGGCATCCCAGAAGGAGATTTTTAAAGCTTTGAGTGTCGATGAGGAGAAAGATGCAATTAAGATTTAGGGAGGCAAGAAAAGCAATAGACATGGAGTTTTTTAGAATTATAGCAAAAGAACCAAGGCATAATTACCACAGTGAAGGGTGGAAAGAGTTTTGGGGGAACCCAGGTGATCATTATTGTGAACAGCCACTCTAGTAATTCTCAATGTCCATTTCACATTAGAATCACCTGATGTGTGGTCAAATTTCAGGACCAACAGCTATAGAAAAGGTGAGAAGGATGGATATAAAGGAAAGTCCTCAGAATTTGGTGTTTAGGAGATTACTGGCAATTTTTGAGAGAGTAGTTCCAACTTAATATTTGGGCTTGAAAGCCAAATATCAAAGGAGTTAAAGAATAAGATGTAGAGAAGAAGAAACTCTGGTTATACCATATTGCTTTAGAAAAACATTTCAAAACTCAACCAAGCCATTTTTTATACTTCCTCAAAACTACTTTTTAGAGAAATAGCTGTATTTGGAAGATAATGTTGAAACAAATCAAACCAGTCCATGATCCACTAGGTTTCTATGACCCTAATTCTCACAAATCAAACCAGTCCATGATCCACTAGGTTTCTATGACCCTAATTATCACAGGGGGCAGGGTATGGCTATAGCTAGAACCTTAAGATGACATGTCGAATTTGGGGAATGCCTTTGGATGAAAATGGTCCATGAAAATGGTTCAGACATGTCCTCCACAGCCATTCCCCAGTTTTCTCCTTCTGTGTAAAGTCTTTACCCTTTTTATTTTCACACTTTATTGCCTTATAATTCTCTTACATAGGAAAGTGAAGTGATTGAGTAAGCTGGAGAATATTTGGCCAAGAAGTAATTTAATTTAAAATATTTCCTACCACTAATTTTGTCCTTGATGGAATCAGATCATTTTTATTTCAAGGAAATTTTTATTTTGATGGGAAAAGAGAATGCAGTTAAAACTTATCTTTATTTTCTGGCAAATATTTGCATAAAATGTATACTTGAGCTTTGGTGCCCATGCTTATTTCAGTGTACTAGGGTCACATCCACAATTTTTCCTCTTTTGTTTTGCCCTTTTATGCTTGGATTTAGAACACAAGTAAGTAAAAAATAATATTGATTCTTGAATTTAAATGTAAGTATTATTGGTGTAATCTATGAAAGCTTCATGACTGTTGTTGCTTCTAGTATTTAATGACCATAAATTCTGAATTTACATCAAACTGCTTCCTTCTCCTGGTTTGCCCAGAAAGCTTTTCTTTTCTTCTTCTTATCCTTCTCCTCCTCCTTCTTCTTTTTTAACTGTCTGCTTTATCCCACTGAAACACCACACTTACATGTCTCTCAATCTTCACTGTTGCTTATTTTGATATTCAGTGATGAGTATTTGATATTCAATGATTGAGTATTTAAAGAGACACATAGAGTTACAACTATCTTTTTTTGTTGAGAACCCCCCCCCACCCTGTACCACTTTCCATAACAACTATACCATTTTACATCCCCGCCAACAGTGGACAAGGGTTCTAATTTCTTCGCATATTCTCCAACACTTGCTATTATTGTTATTTTTATAATAGCCATCCTAACAGGTGTGAAGTCATATCTCACTGTCGGTTTGATTCGTGTTTTGCTGCTAATGAGTGATGTTGAGCACCTTTTCATAACCTGTTGGCCATTTGTGTGTCTTCTTTGGAAAAATATCTATTCAAGTGTTTTTCCCTATTTTTTAAATTTTTTTTT